>NW_026856904.1:0-27434 GCF_026571515.1 Ruditapes philippinarum | reverse complement strand
TCAATCTTTCATAATACGATGTGAATCTATTATTATACGATGTGCATTTTTTTAACATATAATGTGCACTGGTAGCATCATTATATGATGTCAACTTAGCAATATATTATGTCAATCTTTCATTATACGATGTGGACTTGTGAATATATTTTGTGGAAAAATCTTTATATTTATTTAATTTAACAATGTCAGCGTTATATGATGTCAATCTATCATGATATGATTTGTATTTTTTAAAGACAGATTGACATAATATATTGCTATTCTGGCTCCATATAAGGATTGATCCACATAATATACTATTCATAAATGAACTACGTATAATGACATGATTGACATCATATAAGGACACATTGACATCATAATTATATTGTTAAGTTGACTCAATATAATAATGATTCGACATAGTATATATTTATAAATGCACATCATATAATTAAAGACTGAAAACTCATAATTATGACAGACTAACACAATATACTGTTATTATGACTCTATATAAAGATGGTTCCACATAATATACATATATATTAATGTACACCGTATAATGAAAGATTGGCATTATATAATGACACATTTACATAATAATTTATATTGTTAGGTTGACTCTATATAAGGGTGGTTCGACATAATATATTTATAAATTCACATCGTATAATGAAAGATTGACATCATATAAGGTCATATTGACATCATATATGGTTAAGTTGACTATATATAAGGACATGTCGATATAGTATATTTATAAACGCATATCGTATATTATTCATATAATATATTAATAACTTCACATCTTATAATGACAGACTGACATCATATAAGGACAGATTGACAAATATATATTTTTTATGACCTTATATGAAAATGGTTCCAAATAATATATTAAAAATGCACATCGTACAATGATAGATTGACATCATATAAAGACACATTGTTATATATTGTTTAGTTGAATTCATGTAAGGTTGCTTTCACTAAACATATTCACGAGTGCACATTGAATAAAGAAAGGTTGACTCATTATATTGCTATTTGGACATAACAATAGTAATAAAAATATTGTTCTGAAAAACACCACTGACAACTTTGAAGCTGGAAAAACACAATTATATTTTGATAATTTGGCAAGATTGACTACAGACAAATGGATACTTAAAACTATAAAGGGCTATGAAGTAGAATTAAAATATTTTCCGACTCAGGTTTTCATACCTAAACCACTAGCATTTACGGACGAGCAACATATTCTTATTCAATCTGAAATACAACGCTTTTTAAAATGTAAAATCATTGAAGAGGTTAATAATGAACCTGAAGAAAATGAGTTTATATCAAATATTTTTACACGGTTAAAGAAAGAAAATTAGAATTATTTTGAACTTGAAACAATTCAACACACAATGCATGGAAAATATTCATTTCAAAATGGAGACTCTCAGGTCAGCTGTTGAAGCAATGCGTAAAGATTGCTGCTTTGCGTCTGTAGATCCGTCTGATGCATTCTATTCAATCCCAGTTAGAAAAATAGATAGGAAACTCTTTAGATTCTTATATAATGGGAAAAATTATCAATTTACAAGTTTGGTTATGGGATTAACCACTTCACCAAGAGTTTTTACTAAAGTTATGAAACCAATTTTTTTCAGTCTTACGAGCTAAAGGTCACATAAGTCCAGCATATATAGATGGTTAATGTCTACAACAGAATGTCAAAGCAATGTATCAGACACTCTGAATCTTATGGATTCTCTTGGTCTAACTGTTCATCAACAAAAGTCAATACTTACTCCTTGTATACAAATTTAGTTTCTTGGTTTCATTTTCTGTTTTGAAACTATGTCAGTATATTTGACACCTGATCGGAAAACAGAACTTAAGACACTTTGCCAGGAGGTTGCTCATAAAAACAAAATAAGAATAAGACAACTTGCTAAGCTAATTGGAAAAATGGTCGCTTCAGAACAATATGCACCACTGTAGAGAAGGTAAAAGATGTCAGTTTAAGAAAAGCAAAGGGTGATTTCAATACATTCATGAACATCCCATCACATGTAAAACCGACAATTTCATGGTGGATTTCAAATGTTGAAAAGAGTAGAAAAATTGTATCATTTGGTCAACCAAAACTCATAATCTTTTCTGATGCATCGAAACATGGTTGGGGAGCACTTGAAAAAACTAATAACAACAAAACTAGTGGCCAGTGGTCTTTATCAGAACAGCAATTTCATATCAATATACTTGAACTTAAAGCATGTCAGTTGGCTTTGATGTCACTTTGCAAAAATATTTGTTACACTCATGTTAGACTTTATATGGATAATACCACTAGTTGTACATACATAAACAAATTTGGAGGTAAAAAAGCTCAATTAAACACATTAGCAAGAGAAATATGGCAGTGGTGTTTGAACAAGGATATACAATTTACAGCAGCATATGTACCTGGTACACACAATAAAGAAGCTGATGAGCTGTCTAGAAAATTTAAGTGTTTCCGAATTTATTTGAAGTGAAAGGGCAATGTAGACGACTTAATTCTTACAACTTGCCTAAAAATAAACAAATAAATATGTTAAAACATAAATGTTTTCTTCAATAAATCTTTAAAATATTCACAAGTCAGGGTACAGATAAAATTCGTAAAACTCTAATTAGGGTTCACAATCACCAGCAAGTAACGTTCAGTTTAAGGAAATGACGTCCTTGGTAAAACTCTTAATTTAATGTTCAAGATACAGCAATATGTTATGCAGATGACTAAATTATCATTTGTTATTGATAACTTAAGTCATTCGATATCACAATTCAAATGTTTAACTAAATTAACCTTGAAATAAGACGGATTTCTGTTCGTGTTCAGTGTTGATCACCTGACAGCAGTTCATGAGTTTTGATTATTTCATAGCCTTCATGCTAACGTTTATATTTTGCCTAACTTAGACGTTTGGTAAAGTTTCTCTCTTTAATTGCCTGCTGCACAGTAAATGGGCAAATTGTGTTAGCATCTATGTCAAAAAATAAAGTTAAACATTCAAGGAAATATTTGCTTTTTTAAGAACCTAAGGATGTCTATAACAATATTTTTGGAAAGAAAGGATAAGTTTTTGAATATTTTTTTCAAAAAAATATTACATCTTATGCGGATCGTGTGGGTAGGGGACGGGTGTTACAAAGATATACTAAGAGTCTGAATATCTTAAAATTTATAATAAAAATTGTATTATTTCTCATTATTTTATTAATATATTATGTATTCTGAAATGTGTCACAAAACTTTTTCAGAAAATTCATCTTAGATATAAAAATATTTGCTTTCAAATTGTCAGTATTTTTCCTGCAAAATTAAATTTTCAAACATGTTAGAAACAAAATAAAAACACAAGGATAGGTACATCAAATCATACTTAAATCAAATTTGCAAACACATTACTTATTTATAAAACAGTAAAAATTATAGGACTTTCTTATGTATATTTCTTGTCAGATAATCCAGAAATGAATTGTATCAGGGGGACGAATGTTACATTTTTGGGGGGACGGATGTTACACTAGATGTTTAAAGCTCAAAGTTCATACTACTTTATTTTATACACTGTAGCTCTAAATATCGCGCGCAAAACAAGAAATGCGCGCTGTACAATTTTTGAAAAATTGGCCCATTTACTGTATATGATCTTACAATATAAATAAAGATTAACTATCCTAACGTCCTTCAGTATCAATATACCAATGTAGTAAACAAGTGAAGCGGCAGAAAATAGCTGACACTGTCATCTTCTCACAAGATCCGGGTTGGATTCAAATCGTTTATCGTACTGTGTAAAAGCTTCATTTAATTCAACATGAGAATCAAAATCATTAGAAAAAATCTATACAGTCTACATCCTCATCAATTTTAATACTGAGGTCCATTCTTTAAAATGTTTATAGAAATCATTTATGTCAATAGATTCGCTAGAGTCATAATTATATTTTGATTTAAACATTTTCCAGAATTCCTTTATTGTCCCTGTACTCCTTTACATTAGAGACTGGTCGTACAGAATAGGGCAATTTCTAATTGCTTCAATAAGTTTTTCTGTTGCATCTGGCATAGACAGAGGACCTTCGTCCGCGAATGCTGTACGTGAACGTGAAAAATCATTACATGTAGCGATCGGTTTTACGCTCACATTTTCACGCTCACGCCGATAAGGTATACTACATACAATAGAAAATCGTTTGTTTCGCGCTTCACGTTCACGCTACACGTTCCCGTATAGACGGACTACCGTCCTTAGTGTCCAAAATAAGAAACCATTTACATTACTTATTAAATTCACTATCATAATTCAATTAAAAACAACATTAAGATAAACAATACTAAATGCTCAGGAAATCATAAAAAGCAGTTAAAACTTTACATACCTTATTAATAATAATGATATTCCATAAATCACAAAAATTTAAAAACCATGATGACAAGGTACTTGAAACTAAACGAGCGGGAAATCATAACATCTGACCCATAGAAAAACACTAGTCCAAGGGAAACAACCCTCTTAAATGACAAATAATAAAGAATGACAGAGTGTGTCCCTGTTACACAATAATCTGCTTTAAAGATATTTTTTTAATTTTTATGTAAACAAATATACAACCTTTGTAACAAAATGTCTAAAATGTTACATGCATTTTTGAACTTTTGTTGGCATCGTAATCAAACGTAACATTGTTATTTTATTTTTTTACCTGTGTATCGTTGATTCGTTCTGAAATATGTCTTTGCGCATGCGTACTAAAAATAAATATTTATGCTGTACTGTCCACTGGGTTTTCCCAGCTTACAAAATGCTATTTTTAACTTTGGAAATACCGAACGAAAATAAATCCTCCGTCATTTGAGGCACATTAAGGGTTATATAAAGCTATATATTTTAAATATAGTAAACTAAAAAAGAATCGCTCATAAACTAACCTTTAGATATGATTTCTAGTTCAAACAAAACATTTAACAATGAGCAGAGTCTATTTTGTAGTGATTTCAGCTGAACGAGCATATGTTATATATTAGCACCATTCAATATGATAGATGTAATAGTCTTTTGTTACAACTGTTAAATTATTCAAAGACATGAGCAACCAGTGACCACGTGTGTCACCTCATGATAGCCAATTGCATGTAGCAGGAGACACAAACAATCATAAACAAGACAACACGCGTTCTTTTATTATTCAAGGAAAATCATTCAACCGGAAAACCCGTGTAATATGCGCAAAGATAAATCCTGTATGGTTTCATTGAAATTGCAATAGTGGTATAAGTAGAAAAGTTCTAGAAATCATTAAAGGATCATTACTCTGACAAAAATCAATGAACCAAAAAATGTTGATGAGATGCATAACTAGACGTGGTATTTATTATACCTGTAAAGTTTGATGAAATTGCACCAGTGGTATCTGAGGATTAGTCCAGACAACCTTCTGTGTAGCTGGCATTACAAAAAGCCTTTTTCATTCAAGGGCCATAACTCGGCGGAAAATCATTCAAGCGGAAAACCTGTGTATTATGCGCAAGTACTTGTGCTATCAATCAATCCTGTAAAGTTTCATTGAAATTGCATAAGTGGTATAAGAGGAGTAGTCCGTGCAAACTTTAACTTTACTCAAGGGCCATAACTCGGCCAAAAAATATTCAACCGGAAAATGCCGACAGTATGCCCAGCTATAGACTTTGCACTACTCTGTATAGTGGCGACACAAAAATAAAAGTGATGAAACCCGATAATCATTAAACATCATCCCACGTTACTTAACTGTGGTACGTACGTGTATACATTAATTATAGCTCGGAAACAAATTAGCAATTTATGAATTTTTATATAAAATACATGTATACATGCAATATACTAGTATACAAATAAAAATGCATTATTATTTACCTGAAAACGCCCTAATGTTCTCCAGATTTTTTTGGGGAAAAAAAACGAAGTAGAATACGTACTCTGGTGATGTCGTCCATTTGTAACGTGGTGGGAGTGATTAAAATTTAACGCATCGGCAATTATATATCAATGTCGAAAATACTTTTGAAGAGTATTTGAAAATCAGTTAGTTGTCAGAATTGTTCTCTCTCTTCGATCAGGATATGCGATACATAAAACGTGTTATGATTTACACAATGTGTATAAAGACATCACTCATACAAGTGCATATCCACCATCTGTAATCGTATAACCGCCTTGACAATTAGAGTCGATCCGGCTTACATTGGACATCGTCGTTCATCGGACACATTCACTCTGAAGTTTTTCTGCTCTCGATGCTGAGACATACCGTAGAAAATACAAATCGAACTCTATCTTTAAGTTAAAAGCAAACAGGACAATTTATGTTAACCATACATTCACGTTGTACACCTTGGCAAAATTGTACTAATTTACTATAATACATGTAAAATTTATTTTACATATGTCATGGAGCTAAATATTGTTTATATATCTGTGCATATGTATATACTTCTTAAGTTTCCGAAGTTGTCCTTAATTCCCTTAAGTTCACCCTTACCACAGGAACTTGAAATTCTATCAAATAACCAATATTAATTATAATATCCAAATATACCCCCTATATACTATAAAAAAACACTTTATAGTATATAGGGGGTATATTTTGCATATTATCGTTAATAGTGATAGAATTTCAAGTTCCTGTGACCCTTACATTTATACTTCGTCTGAACACTCGACGATCTAAACAAAAGAGTTTTAATAGCGTCGGGAATTCCAAAATAATTTTATCGCAAAAAGGTTAATAATTTTATAAACACGTCAGAGAAATATTTAGAAAGAGCTAAATATAATTATTATACTGTATTTATAAAATGTTGTACGTGTCTCGTCATCGAAAAATGTATTATTAAATAAGCGAGCATTTGCTTTTATTTAATTATATTAGACTACCCTAAGACTTCGTATATATGAAGATTTATTATCATGGTATAATATTGATAAAAAGCAGTTTTTCATAAAAGAATTTAGATTGTCATTTTTTCCAATATGTGAATACTCGGTGATTAGAAACTATATACGATGATTTCTTTCTTCTTCTTCTTCTAGTTAATGCTTAATGAGGGTCCATCCGTCCTTTCGGGCACAAAATGCAGCTTTCGCTGTCGAGTACGGACCCCGGACATGTCACCAGTCATACCCTTAAAGAGTTAATTTTGAAGCACAAAGTGGGGATAATTTACCTCCTTCTCGATTATAGTCAACTACCAACGTCTGCCTAAAATACGTAAAGTGTCGTAAAGAAGTAAAGTGGCGTAAAGTCAATGACAACTAGCATTAAGTGGGATCTGGCGTATCAACAAATTCTTTCAATATTTAAACACATACCCATTATACTAATATATCTGTGGGGTTTAATGTTTTGAGATCGTCAAAAAGGACTGTAAACAAGCGTCCGGTGTACATTGACGATAAATAATAAAATAATATGTCAATGTCTTCATAATTAATTATTTAAAATACACTTTTATATATTGGATCCCTTTTTTCTTCTTTTTGTCCATTTTTTTTTCAATTTGCTTAATGTACGAGCTTAACATACAAATGACATGTTTCTCGCGATGAAACTAAAACTATGTACAGGGTATCCCGGTCTCGCCTATATTTTAGAGTTTTTGTTGAGAATTCGGTATGAATAAAAAGGATCTTATGATCCAAGTGATAACTCAGTATTACTTAAATAAGTAAACTATTTTTAACAAAATAAACACTGGATATTTACTTTACTCCACTTTACGCTCTTTTACACCCCTTTTACTCACTTTATGTACCCATTAAACCCATTCTTCTGTATGGTAGTGAGATTTGGGGTATACCAAATATTAGTAGTTCTATTGTTAAAAAAACAGATTATGTGTGGTTGAAATCCTTTGGAAATATGTCCTGTGATAAGATGGATGTGAAATTTTTAAAATATATTCTGGGTGTACACAAAAAACATCAAATGAGGCAGTATGCGGTGAACTAGGACGGTATCCACTATTTATTGATGTAATATGTAGTTATGTTAAGTTTTATCAAAGACTGCTAAATGGAAATGTTAGCAAATTACTATCTGCTGCCTTTATTGAAAGTCAAACATTATTTACGGATAATAAAGTTTGCTGGGTTTCTTGTGTACAACATTGTTTTAAGCATTTAGGTACTATATCTGATGCTGGTTTAACCAATAAGAACTTAGTAAATGTTGTTAAACTCAAGTTAGTGAAAATGTACCAAACCAACTGGTGTTTGAATATCTCAGGTACTGAAGGGAAACTTAGAACATACTCTTTGTTTAAACAAAGGTTTTGTAGAGAAGTGTACTTTAGACATATTAAGGACAAAGATATAAGAACTTTCTTCACCAAGTTTAGAGTAAGTGCACACAGATTGAATATAGAAACAGGCAGATATAAAAAGATCCAAGTAAATCAAAGGTATTGTAACTGTTGCTCTTCCAATCTTGTAGAAGATGAAATTCATTTTTCCATGTGTTGTACAAAATTTGATAGTAATAGAGAACTACTATTTAGACAAATTGAAATATCAAATAAGAACTTTTGTATGTTGAATAATAAGCAGAAATGTGTTTGGTTAATTTCCTCGGAAGACCCTAGAGTCTTGAATGTCTTTTCTAAATACCTACTCGAAATTTATAATAAAAGAAATCTTATGTTAGGTAGTACTATTAGTAATAAAAATTTGTCAGACCATTGAATGTATATTATTGTACTTGAATATCGAATGAGTAATTAGTGTTGTTGTTGTTGTTGTTTTTTTTTTATTTTTTTTTATTTTTTTTTTTTTTTTTATTTTCTGTTTTATTTATTTATTGGCGTCCGCGCCGAAGCGCGGCGCGGCGCTCTTATGGAATGAGATCAGATTTTGTGAAAGGGCGACAGCAACTTCTCGAGCCTTTTAGTCGGTCATAATAAAAGCCGAAAATTCCGATCGGTATGAGGGTGCTTGATTATTAAATAAGAATGAAATGTCGCGATATGTTACAATGAATTTTCGCAATGCAAACATTTACAAATGAAATAACCTTTTCCGTCAATAAATCGCGCTCTTCGGGGTTTTTTATTTATCATTTTGTAGTACACAGTCGGTTATCATGTCATGGTATGTTATTGTTGTACATGTATCCTAGAATGATCAGTTGATGACCTAAATATTCCAAAAACCTATTTATAGATATATCTTTTTATCACTCCTATCGGTAAATGCCGGTCTCTCCCGGTCTATTTTGACCAGGATTTACTAGTGACCGGCGAATAGTACCACACGTTATATTGTCCGGTCTCTCCCGGTTTTGGAGTAGATGTTTGATATCGTTACAATTAGAAAAAAAAACAATAGCATGTTTCATTTTATCTATATGAGATAAAAACAATAAATATGTACACGGATTTATATGTAATATAAATCCGTGATATGTACAATAATTGAGAAAAAGGTACATTTTTTATGTTATTAAAATGACATTATCAACTTTGAAACATTTTATTTAATTATTCAATTTGTTATCCGTGTTTAGTAAAGATGCCGAGGAATTATTCAAAGTTACAAATTAGATTTTATGAATTATTCAATTGATCGATAATTTAAAAAATGATAAAGAACAATACAATGTACATGTACATGGTTTAAGAATAAACAATATTATATATTGAAAGATAAACCATAATTTACTGACTTTTTCCAGTTAAGCTTTGACTTATAATCGTCGGTCAATATGACAATTGAATTCTTAAAATTTATTTTACAATTTTAATAAAAAAGAGTAGTAAAAACTCAGTATTAAAATAGCACATAAACACAAAAAAAATAAAAGAAAACAATATTCATAAAATTTGTATTTTTTTAAAATTAAAATTAATAGATATTACAATTATTGTATAATAAACAATTATGCTCAACATGATCAACATGGTAATATAACCAGTGTCATATTTTTACTAACTTAAAGTGTGAACAGATACCTTAAGGGGGTCTTCGCTAATAGCGATAACATGTACATAATAAGGGACAAATGTGTGGTACGTGTTGATCATGCGTTACACATATGGATTATAAATGATTGCATACATGTATATCCGTTGCTATTAATTACCACGATCATAAAGAAATAACAAGTAATATTCTAATCTCTAGCATGCCAATCAAAGTTCATAATGAACAATGTCTTTCGTCCGCTCATTCATAAGTGGTATACATTTCTGGTAGTTTATAAGAATATCTTGTCATCATATGTGTACTAGTTCATCTTCACTTGCTGCCTTTCTTGCTTGGACGCCCTTTGATGCTTTGCATCAATGCATTTCTTGTTTACTTCTTATTTTAACATTACTACAGTATGCCTGTGTTATTTGTTTTTCCAATAATTAATACGAATTAAGCCTTAGTTACTTTATTGTCTTCATTTCTACCATACAATACACAATTTGTTGGTTGATATATTTTGTTTCATGCCTTGTGTTTTATGCTTGTGATTATATATGTCATATAGTATGACCCTTGATTGGTGAAATAAAATTATTCTATTCTATTCTATTCTATTCTATTCTATTCTATTCTATTCTGTACTTTAGACACACCTGTTACACATAGACAGGGTATTAGAGGATGATAGAGCTCTACAGTATCGACAGATGATTTTCCTTAAGAAAAAAAAACAAAACAAATAGAAAACACCGGCTCTGATTCAACAACATCAAAACTTGTAATGAAAAATCAATATTGCCCAGTCTGCATCCGTATTGGAAAAAGAAAAACGTTTTAGACAGAGCCCCTATACTCAAGCGAAATGGTAGCACACCACAGTAATGTAAGGATTTCTTGGATATAGTGAATATTCTGGATTTAAATGACTGGTTGTCTTTAAAATGCATTTTCAGCATAAAATTTGTTTTTGTGACATCTAATATGATCACTGGCAAATTCGAAAACATGGCCAGAAATCACATGCTGTTTATTATGTATGTCAAGGCCGCCATTTTTTGTAAACATTGCTTTTATACAGCATGCACGGTAAAAAGAAGTCATTTTACAGGGGGGTACAAACTTTTAGCAGTAGCAAAAAATCTACAAGGTTGAGGACTAGTTTCTTTGTGATATTTTGCATGTATAGGGAGTTGCTAAAGCAGAGACAGTGTTCCTTTAGCCTGTATATTTGCAGATATTTTTTGCCAGAGGGTCGAAATGTGTTGTTTTGGGTCTCGGGCCACTGTAGATTTTGGGCTTCAATGGAATGAATGGCAAATTTTTTGACTGCCTGCCTATTGCAGATGGCATAATTTCTTTGTAGATTTGCAATCTTATGTCATATATGTTCTCAACAAAATGTGTTTTCTTTTTCCAGGTTGTGTAGTTTGGTATCAGAATTATTAGACGTATTGCTTGTAGGACATTGACGGCAGGAACTTGAAATTAACTGTGGAGTGCTACCAATGGCTGTTTTACTAGAAACATCAATTGGCGACATAACCATCGATCTACTAACAGAAGAACGGCCAAAATGTTAGTATATTCTGCAGAACTAAATACTTTAGAAGTTGTTACATTTAATTATTGTTCTGTTTAGTGAATATTTGATTACCTTCCGATAAACTATATTCGGATGTATATATTTTTCGGATGAGTGCCTGAATTTTTTTAATGTTTATTCGAAGTTTTTTGCATGGTATTTGAAGGATTGTGTCTTTCGGTATATTTGTGACATGAAATATTTGTCTGTATCTTACATTTAGAACAGAAACCGATCATTTTAACTGTTATGTTATAGGTCGGTACAAGTCAACCCGGCCCCAAGTCAGCCCGGCCCAAAGTAAGCCCGGCCCCAAATTGGTCAACACAGCCTTAAACCAATGTTATTTCTGGTCAACCCGGCCCAATTTTTTATTATTTATTTTGCTTCAAAATGTTAACACAAAAAACAACAACAAATGTTTAACGATGATATCTATTATTATTCATTTTATATAATTTATAAAAACTTTCAATAGTAACAAACAAGCAACACATGCATAATTTACTGTTTTTACAATGTCAAATGCATAGTTATACAATGTTCAATGCATAGAACTTTCTACAATGTTCAATGTATAGTTCTACAATGTTCGTCTCACACCCCTACAATGTTCATCACATACAAACACGAATTCACTAGTCGTCTTCTTCTGCCTCTCTTCTACCTAGTATTGGTCTACACAATCTTCAATAGGGCGGTTTAGACATAATAATGCTGGTAAATTTACTTAAATCAGAAAGAGTAATTTCATTTCTACTTGATAATATTCTCGCAAAACAATGGACAGTATCTGAAATATTAACACAATCAATACATTTATAGTCATAATGACATAAAGTGATTAAACAGAAAACACTATCAATTTTTCAAACATAGTAAAATTCCAATACATTTTTACACAGTAAATATTCTTTGAAAATAAGTTAAACATTCAAATGAACTGAAAAAAAGATTGTTGGAAACATAATTTATACAAACCTTTTGACTCAAAATTCTATGCATTTCTTCCTAATTATCGCATTAACACTCAGGAAACCATCTTTAATTTACATCAAATAAAGACATGAAAGATACTACCATCTTATTTAAAGGATTTGTTTTCACAGCTATACCTTTTTGTTAATTGTTTGCTTTAAACTGTTTGATTATCACATCTGAATTAATGTTGATGTACATTTAATTGTTGATGTTATATAATTATTCATTATCACTAATGCGTATTAAAGTCTTAATCGGGGTATCGGCGCAATAAAATTTACGGACACTTTTACGCCTGATCATGTTTTTTTATTGTTCTATATAGTTACAGTAATAATCTTCCATCAATAATAAATCATTTTTATTCCATCATACAACAAAATTACTTAAATAGTTTTCTTTGAAATATATATATTGGGGCCGGAATGACCGATTTTGGGGCCGCACTGACCAATTTTGGGGCCGCATTGACCAAATAAAAATTCTGTGGGGCCGGATTGACCAATTTTAGGGCCGGGTTGACCAAATTTGAGGCCGGGTTGACTTGGGGCTGGGTAAACTTGGGGCCGGGTTGACTGTAATTAGTTATAGGTTATTCACCAACTTCAGACTATTCCCTCACATGTATAGCGTCCAAATTGATGGAGCACATCTTAGTGTCCAATATTATGTCCTTTTATGATAAACACAACATCCTTAGCCCCTATCAACATGGCTTCAGGTCAAAACGGAGTTGTGAGTCCCAGCTAGTAAGCTTCTCCCAGGAAATTCATGACAATCTTGAAAGTGGCCAACAAACTGATGTCATAGTCATGGATTTCAGTAAGGCATTTGATAAGGTGGACCATCACAAACTTGTGAGTAAACTGGAAAGATTGGGTATAAGCTATGAGGTTACAAATTGGGTCCATTCCTTCCTAAAGTCACGCTCCCAGCAAGTTGTAGTTGAAGGTCAAAAATCAGGAATACTACAAGTCCTCTCAGGTGTCCCCCAAGGCTCGGTATTAGGTCCCTGCCTTTTCCTTTCTTACATAAATGACCTCCCAGATAGTGTCAAAGGTAAGGTTAGACTCTTTGCAGATGATACTGTTGTCTACCTTACCATCAGATCTAAACAAGATGCCCAAACCCTCCAAGATGACCTTCATGCCTTAGAAACATGGGAAAAAGACTGGTCCATGGAGTTTAACCCTGACAAATGTGAAGTTCTCAGGATAACAAGAAAAAGAAACCCTGTAATATTTCCTTATACCCTCCATAACATCCAACTAAACTCAACTCAAGAAGCGAATTACTTAGGAGTCACTATTAGTCAAGACTTTTCATGGACCAAACATATAAACAACATAACATCTAAAACAAATAACTCCCTCAGATTGATTAGAAGAAATGTTAAAACTCCAAATAAAAAGATAAAGGAAACTGCATATAAGACCTATGTTGGACCTCAGGTTGATAATGCTCCATAGTTTGGCATCCTTGGCAGAAATATTTAATTTATAAAATAGAGCAAGTACAAAGATCAGCTGCTAGATACATTTTTAATGATTATGACTATACAAGTAGTGTCTCAAAAATGATAAATGATCTAAATTGGCAAACCCTTGAACAGTGTCGAAACATCAGTGCTGTAACCTACTTGTATAAAATCCAAAACAACATTGTGTTTGTTGACCACCAACACCTTACTCAAACAAGAAATCTGAACTACCTGATACCCTACTCAAGGACACAATATCATCAAAATTTTTCTTTCCTAGGAGCATACGTCTTTGGAATAGCCTTCCTATAAGTGTTCAGTCTAGCACCAGTTTAAACATCTTTACTGAGAGGCTTGACCCATTCTATAAATTCTAAATTGCACACTATGTCTTTTAATTTAATAGTCTTGTAGTACTTTTATTCTTTTAACTTTTTAATTTGCATATAAATAATTTCTTTTATTAACAGTTCCCTGACAACGCGCCTGCTAGTCATAGTCAAAATTGATTGTTAAGCAGTATAATGTAGATGTAGATAGATGTTCTCATTCTTTCCAAGGACGGTATACCACTGGAACCATCTTCCCCCTGCAGTTGCCCTACTCTCTACCCTAGAGCAGTTAAGTGCAGCCATAGCTTGCATCTAACATGTCTCACCCTAGTTTTCCAGCCCCTGTTTTTAACATTTTCAAATATTCTTTTATCATCTTTTAAATGATGCGCAGACATGTCTACTTCCCCACGAGGGGTTTGACATGAACAGAAGATAGATAGATACATGATCATTATTAAAACTAGTAATGATTAACCCCAGTTCAGTAATCATTATGACACCATGTTCTCAATCATTTTCCTTCAAAACTTTTTAATAAGGAATATGTCACAGGGTGAGAAAAATGTGCAGCCTGACCGTGACTCAAACCCGGGAACCTTGGAATACCCTTCTGCTGCTCTACCGACTGAGCTATCCGGGCGCTTACACACCCTCTGTCTTATTAAGTGAACAGTTCTGAACCGTGACATACCCCCTGCTATATTGAAATTCGTCCTTGAATTTCACAGAGTTACAGAGCAGTGTAAATTAAATTCTGAGCTATATCCAGTCACGAGCCCCACGTTTGGCGCCAAATGTCACAGGGTGAGAAAAATGTGCAGCCTGACCATGACTGGAACCCAGAACCCTGGGAATACTACTCACGGCTCTACCGACTGAGCTATCCGGCCGCCTACACACCCTCTGTCCTATAAAGTGAACACTTCTGAACCGTGCCAAATATATTATTTGCAATTGCTGAAAAAGGTAAGTTCTTCCAGTCGGTGGCATGGAAAATTCTGCATCCCACACCCGCCTCCACTCAGCTCAAAGATACATTATACAACTACAACTACAAATATTTCATTGCATTAAAACAACATGTTCCATAGCAATACAATTTTCAATACAAAGACATGGTTTACAGAAGAGAAAAATGCATGTATAATATATGTATCAGCATTAAAGATGACTAGTTATTTCGCAAGTTTGCATAGTGTATATATTTTGCTAATTTAAAAATTATTGATTTTGCACACATGAGGTTAACAAATTTCTGTTCAGTTGGCCACATATAATATCTCTTTATATATTTTGATCATATTCTTAAATCCTGGAATTAAGAACATATTAATACAAAATGATATTCATTTTCCATATGACCGGCATCACGGGGGAGGAAGTGTTACACGAAGGATGGAGTTCTTATGATAACTTGTTTGGAGTTCTTATGATAACTGTCACGGAGTTCCTGGAAAACATTACGGATTTCTGTGGAAAACATTTCTATTTACTTGGAGAACTCATGTGAAAAATGTTCATTTTTACCTTTAAATGGGAAGCTTGAGATGCTAAATTAAACTTTGATAATTAAGCTTGCCCTACATATTGTATAATGTTTCAGAAAAACCTTTTAGTCCATTTTTCATCGCCTTTTTAGCTCACCTGTCACAAAGTGACAGGGTGAGCTTTTGTGATCGCTTTTCGTCCGTCGACCGTCGACCGTCCGGCGTCCGTAAACTTTTACTTTAAATGACATCTCCTCATAAACCACTAAGCCAATTTCATCCAAACTTCACAGGAATGTTCCTTTGGTGGTCACCTTTGAAAATTGTTCAAAGAATTTAATTCCATGGAGAACTCTGGTTGCCATGGCAACCAAAAGAAAAAACTTAAAATATCTTCTTCTAAAAAACCCAAAGAGCTAGAGCTTAGATATTTAGCATGAAACATCTTCTAGTAAGTGTCTACAAAATTTGTTCAAATAAAAGCCCTGGGGTCAAAATTGGCCCCGCCTTGGGGGTCATTGACTTTCCTTATATGCATATAGTAAAAACTTAAAAAACCTTCTTTTAAAGAACCCATAGAGCTAGAGCTAAGATATTTAGCATGAAACATCTTCTAATGGGTGTCTACCAAGTTTGTTCAAATAAAAGCCCTGGGGTCAAAATTGGCCCCGCCCCAGGGGGTCATTGACTTTCCCTATATGCATATAGTAAAAACTGAAAAAATCTTCTTTTAAAGAACCAAAAGAGCTAGAGCTAAGATATTTAGCATGAAACATCTTCTAATGGATGTCTACCAAGTTTGTTCAAATAAAAGCCCTGGGGTCAAAATTGGCCCCGCCCTGGGGGTCATTGATTTTCCTTATATGTGTATGGCAAAAACTAAAAAATCTTCTTTAAAAAAACCCCAAATAGCTAGAGTTTAGATATTAAGCATGAAACATCTTCTAGTAAGTGTCTACAAAGTTTGTTCAAATAACAGCCCTTGGGCTAAAACTGGCCCTGCCCCAGAGGTGTCATTGTTTTTAACTATATGTGTATAGTAAAAACTTAAAAAATCTTCTTTTAAAAAACCCAATGAGCTAGAGGTTAGATTGCAGGAAACATCTTTTTGTGGGTGTCTACCAAGTTTGTTCAAATAAAAGCCCTTGGGTTAAAATTGGCCCTGCCAAAGGGGGAGGGGGGAGGTCATTGTTTTTCATTATATGTGTGTAGTAAAAACTTAACATCATGAAACATCTTCTAATGGGTGTCTTCCAAGTTTGTTCAAATAAAAGCCCTGGGGTTTAAACTGGCCCCGCTCTTGGGGCCTATATACAGGTGAGCGACCTCAGGGCCATCATGGCCCTCTTGTTAACATGATCTAATATACTAGCTGGACTGGAATATTTTTATGACAGTTTTGTGCTTTATTGGTGATAATAGTATACTCCTTAATCAAAACAACTAGCTGTTAATCTCTTTCGGCTTGTTAGAGATCTTTATCAGTTAACATACTTGGATGACTGGAAGGTTAAAGTGGCATACTTGATTAGTTTGATTAATTTATAAAAAACAGTCACAAGTAGAATGTAGAAGCAAATAGGTGCTTTATGCAGTACAAAACAATTAACTGTCTTTGTTTTTCTGTTTTCTTTGCCAAAGCCCTTACTAAAATTAATTGAAAAGTGTAATTTAAAGGAATTAAAAAAGGTGGCAAGTTTAATAAAGATAACATGGAAGGAATTTCATTTGAATAACTGGTTTTATTACAAACTTTACTGTTTCCTTCATTTTCCAAGTATCTTCATGCCAGAATTCAAGTACCTTATATTTACTTAGATACCTCAGCGTTTGTTTGTTAAAAATGCTCAAGATATTTGAAAAACATTAATTTTGTATACTAGATTGTAAGATGAAATGATTTGTTATTTGTTTTTAATAACCTTGAATGTTGGTTGCATTTATATGCCTTAAATATTCCTAAATTGTAATGTTTTCCTTATATCTAATCAAAGTGCTGAAAGCACTGGATGTTAATGTTTTTGGGATCATAAATGGTGGTAACTCTCTGAACATTAATGCCTTTAGTTCTAAAAATTGATGTTACATAGTTAAAATTTAAGGACTTTCAGGGGGCGTCCCCGGCCGAGTCCAACAGGGACTTTGGATTCTTTCATGTGAGGAAGCTTAGTCCAGCTAGCTTACGGAACGTCGGTGGTTCTACTCAGGTGTCCGTTCGTGCCTGAATTATTGCACAGAAGGGCACCTGAAGTCTTCCTCCACCAGTAAAGCTGGAACGTCGCCAAATGACCTATACTGTGTCGGTGTGACATAAAACCCAATCAAAAAAACAAATAAGGACTTTCAGATCATGCACCCTCTCTGTTTTTTCCAGAATAATTATTCTAATTTTGGAAAACGACCCGAAATTAAAAAGCATTACAATGCTGTGTCACAAAAATCAGGCTAAGAAATGCACTAAGTATTATTATCAATTTATTTCTGATCATATTTCTTAATTATCTTTTTTCTAAGTGCCCCAGCTCCCAGTTGAACTCTGGAAGTCCAATTTTGGTATTTTGCTTCTCCAGGGTTGATTCAAATTGGATATTATGGAGGGTATAAGGAAAATTCATATAATTAAATATGCAAATGATATTAGTAATTGTTATTCAATGTTAAACTGATACTGTTCTTATTCTATCTCTAAATCAAATGTTATCTATCAGTGATTTTTTTCCTGTATGTTACAGCCGAATAAAGGCTGTTTCCCCTAGCTCAAAATAGGTTTATTTTTTCCTAAAAAAGCCAATTTTTCCCCTGAAATGCCCTGTGCACTTTTTCATCAGAACCATGACTTAACAGCATATAACTTATTATATCATCTAGAAGACAGAAAGCAGTCCCTATAGCCTCTGATTTGTTCCATGCATGTTAAATTGAATTGAAATTGAAAATTTTATTAAATGTGTGGGTAAATTCCATTCTCAGTTGTTAGAATTTGATTTTCCCTATTTCTGATTTATCGCGCTATATTTTTCTCTTCAGAAAGCCACAGGTTGTTTCGAAAAATGGAAAAAAAATCACTGTCTATATAAAAAATATTCCAAATGAATACAAAAATTCCCAAACCATTAATATTTTCAAAACCAGATGGATTAAAAACTGTTTAATATAAGGTGAAGCAAATCATCACTAAAGTGGGGCATATCATCAATGGGGCAAATCATTAGATCACCGTCAGACTGAAATTTATTATGACTCTTAAGGTTTTTGCATAATCCATTTATAATTCATTATGTACTGAAATATACAACCAATCACTATACATGACATTACCAATGCATTTGAATGGAAAAAACATGTTGTCTCCTAAAATTCTTGAATCAGAATTATCATTAAAAGATATATAGCATGCTTTAGTTATAAAGAAATGAAGTTGATTTTATAAAACAGTGAAATAATGATCTTGTGGATAGTGTCTGTTTAATTTATTTTATTATCCCCCGCCGATGGAATCGGGAGGGGGATATAGTTTTGGCGTTGTCTGTCCGTCCGTCCATCCGTCCGTCCAAATTTCATTTCCGGAGTAGTTCTCTGCAACTACTGGCTGGAATTCAACGAAACTTTATGGGAACCTTCAATATCAAGAGGAGATGCGCATATTGTCGGCTTGTTTGGGTCAGACACTTTAATTTAGAGTTATGGCCCTTGATTAGTTATGCAGTATGCATAAAGAGCAAAAATCATTTCTGCGCTACTTCTCTGCAACTACTGGCTGGAATTCAACAAAACTTTATGAGAACCTTCAATACCAAGAGGAGATGCGCATGTCGTCACCTTGTTTGGGTCAGACACTTTAACTCAGAGTTATGGCTTGATTAGTTATGCAGTATGCACCAGAGCAATAATCGTTTCCGTGCTACTTCTCTGCAACTACTGGTTGGAATTCAACAAAACTTTATGGGAACCTTCAATACCAAGAGAAGATGCGCATATCGTTGCCTTGTTGGGGTCGCACTTTTTAACTCAGAGTTATGGCCCTTGATTAGTTATGCAGTATGCATATAGAAAAATATTTGTTTCTGGGCTACTTCTCTGCAACTACTGGCTGGAATTCAATGAAACTTTATTGGAACCTTCAATACCAGGAGGAGATGCACATATCATCGCCTTGTTTGGGTCAGACATTTTAACTTAGAGTTATGGCCCTTGATAACCTATGCAGTTTACAACCAGAGCAATAATTGTTTCTGTGCTACTTCTCTGTAACTACTGGCTGGAATTCAATGAAACTTTATGGGAACCTTTAATACCAAGAGGAGATGCACATATCGTCGCCTTGTTTGGGTCAGACATTTTAACTTTGTGTTATGGCCCTTGATAACTTATGCAGTATACAACCAGAGCAATAATCGTTTCCGTGCTACTTCTCTGTAACTACTGGCTGGAATTCAATGAAACTTTATGGGATACGAAGAGGAGATGTGCATATAGTTGCCTTGTTCCGGTCAGACACTTATAACTCAGATTTATGGCCCTTGATTAGTTATGCAGTATGCATACATCTCATTGGCATTTCCAGATATTACTATTTAACACAGAGATATGGCATTGTTATTGCCCTGAATATTTATCAAGTTTAAAGATTATTACTGTTTATGCCATGATAAATATATAAATAAAGCCTTATGTCTTCTGTTGTTGTGTTAGTAATAACCAGTACTCTGCGGGGGATATAAATTCAACGAATTTGCTTGTTTCAATGATTTTTATTTTATTTTTCAGGTTGCAAGAATTTCCTGAAGTTATGCAAAATAAAATACTACAACTTCTGTCTTTTTCATTCAGTGCAGGTAAATCTTGTTTATGCAATATTTAGAAGTTATAGTGGTGTGTAACCATAGTATATTAGATTGTAATTGTATGTTAGTATGTCAATATTTTATAAACTGCAAATATTTTAACCTGTTTTAATAATCTGATTCATAACAGTTAATCAGGAAACAAGTTAATTTATGACATTTTCAATAAGACTGACTTGGAAATTATTGGAGTCTGTTTTATGAATTGCTAAAACATTTCAAGAATTTTTTAATTTTCAATATACGAATGTATGACATAAACATTGTGTATTCTCAGAGAAACTTGGTGGCTCAAACTGGAGACCCAACAGGTAGTGGGCGGGAAGGAGAGTCTGTGTATGGGTAAGTCAAAATATGTATATAATACTGCTATCAGGGAGTTTTATTTCAATTTTCAAAACAACCTGTGGCTTTGTGAAAGGGAATATATGGCACAATAAATCAGAAAAATGAGAATCTAATTTACTCGCACATTTTTATAAAATTATCAATTTTGTTTCAATTAAACATGGTACATAGCATAGGCTATCTATAGGGACAGTTTTTAGTCTTAGTCAATTCAATTTACTGTATTAGCTAGCTGATATTAGTGAGCTGCTGTTAAGTTATGGTTCTGGTAAAGAATATGCACAAGGCATTTTAGGGAAAATATACCTATCTTTGGCGGAAATTATACCTATTTTGGGCTAGGGAAGGCAGTCCTTATTTGGGTGTAAAATACAGGAAAAAATCACTGGCTATATCACATATATGTCATATATCAGTCTGTAAATGCCTGTATTTTAAGAGATTATGCAGAGATTGTTAATTGTGCTATGCCATAATATGGTACTATAAATTTTGTTTGAGTAACCCGGTTTAAACATTATTTAAGCTAAACTGTGAATGTAGCTTGTAACATATTTGAACCATCATTGAGGATGTTACCTTGAACTGACCACAACTGATGTCAGATAATAAAACATGATTATGACCCCAGTATGGCTCTAACCTACAATCTCTCTGGTTTGAGAGGCAGACACTAAACCACTAGTCTGCTACCCCTCCCCTTGGAGAGAAACTTTAGAAATTTAAGTTATCTTACTTAAAAATGGGGAAATTCTTATTTTATTTTTCTAAAAATATTGTCTTTAATAATTCAAACCAATTTACTATTTTCCCAATTCACATAATGTTTCATTAGTAAAAAAATTTCCCATATTGAATTATCATGGGTAAAATAAAGTTTTGCCATCTGTTTTAAATTTTTCTTTATCATGTATGAGACAAATTTCAAATGTAAAAATTTAGTTTTTTTAATACCTTAAAGATTCTGTAACACATTTTTTTCATGGTTTTATTTCATAAATATGATGCTCAAAATCTTGTAAGTTCAAATAAGCATTATTTATAAAGATATTACCCAATTTAACATTTTGCGTAAATAAAGGGAGGTAATTAGAAATTTATTTTCTATAAATTCCAAGTCAAATTTTCCAATAAGAAATGAATGCATGTAACTTATTGATTAAATATAATGTGCACAAATATTTGCAGTACACATTTTACATATTCTTGGATGTTTGAAAATTGTTTTATTTGCATAATTATATACATATATAATATTTTGCAAGTGTGTGATACATACATATGCCAGCCCGCATAGCTCAATCGGTTAGAGCGACAAGTCTCGACATTGTGGGTTCGATTCCCGGGCTGGCCAACTAAAATTACTAATCAGTCTTTCGGATGAGACTTTAAATCGAGGTCCCGTGTATGGGTGCTTAAACACTTATGGGTGCTTAAACACTTGGCACGCTAAAGAACCAGGAGAAGCTTCTGGAATTGGGGCATCTTTCTGTATCTGTAATTGCACTATCCTCCAAAAATCTAAAATGACTAATACTCTTCTGGAGGACTCGCCCATATGGGCAACCGGTGGCGAGTATAAATAAACGCAAATACACACACGATACATACATGTGGGGCCTCCGTGGCCGAGTGGTTAAGGTCATTGACTTGAGATCACAGGTCCCTCACCGCTGTAGGTTCGATCCTCACTCGGGTCGAAATCTTTCATGTGAGGAAGCCATCCAGCTGGCTTACGGAAGGTCGGTGGTTCTACCCAGGTGCCCGCTCGTGCCTGAAATAATGCCCGAAGGGGCACTTGGGGTCTTCCTCCACCAATAAAGCTGGAAAAAATCGACGAAAAAATCTCGGCGGGACGCTCTAGGATGGCCCGACTTGAGTGTACGGTCGCCCATATGGGCTTTCCGGCGGCGACCTTAAATAAACGCATTAAAAAAAAAAAAAAAAAAAATGATACATACAGTAACAATATCAATCACAAAACATACAGGATCTTTAAGTTGATAAAAAATACTAAACTAAAGTTAATTATCTAAAGTTTGATGAGCTTCGAAGTAAGAATGTAATCTATGTTTTTGTTGAATCATGCCTGTTTCTACAACATATAACTAATTTTATGTCAAAAAAGATCTGTGATATAGTTTGTTTTGAAGATATATTTCTACAACATGAATGCTAATTTGCTGCTACAATTCTGCTGTTCATTGTTTTGTTATAGGATTGTGTATGGGGAGCAAGCAAAATATTTTGATATGGAAATAACACCTCGCCTCAAACACAGGAAAGTTGGTACAGTATCTATGGTAAACAATGGACATAACATGCATGGCTCACAGGTTAGTCGAGATAATACACACACACTTATTATATCCAGTCTTTCCGGCTGATATAACTTGCAATTGGTTAATTAAGAAGATATGTAATTTATATATTTATGTGACTTGTGTGAACAAGTTAGCATGGTTACAGTTAAATTATCAATTATATACAGACAAACATACATGAGCCAATGCGCCTGTTATTGCAGTTAATTATCATCTTGTCAAAAGTAGTATTATATTGAAAATTTATCAAAGTAAATAACCTAATAAACGCCTCGGAAATAAATAAATTTCTTCTTCTTTAGAAAGGACAAGCATGAGTTTGATAAAATTTAACCAATGATTTTAGAGCATGTCAGATTCATATCATCTGAAATAAATTGTGGTGATCGTGAAATTATTTGTCATAAAGTTAGCAATGTGTAAACAAAGTAGTACTTTGACTGCCATACAAAATGCTCAATCACTTTAATTGTACTAGATGTCAATTAGCCAGACATGATTAAGGTTATTAGCCAATGAGTAATTTTCTAGAAACTTTAACAGAACTTAAATGCTAAAAAAAAGACTTTTGAGAAATGAAAAAATAAAAATCCTTTCTAAGGTATTATGGGCTTGCCCTTTGGTTAGTATGATAAATTTTATAGAATTTCAGATAAAAAGATAAGATACTATGTAGATAAGGGATGGTTGCTATTGAGTCATTGTAATATGGCTTAATGAGGTACCATCATGTCAGTTTATGGCATTATATTTCAAACAAAACATGTTTAGTTTGGCAACAAAAAGACATAATTATGTCTATACATAGTAAAACGATTGTTGAGGTTGCAGGAACTGAAAAAGATTCTTAATTTTACTAACTAGTAGTTGTTGCAAATGTGTAGCTATTAAAAATGTTACTTTTTAAAGCTATTAAAGTGTTAACTCAATAATGTTATTTGCAAATCTCTGTCCAAAATATATATTTGGAGAGAAATAAAACCATCAAATATGATACATTTATCATTTATCTCTTTCCTTACCTTTTAAATTGTGTCATGAACTACGTGTGTTTTTCTTCTCAGTTTTTCATCACTCTAGGAGAAAATCTAGACTATCTGGATAACACACACACAGTGTTTGGTGAGGTTGCTGAAGGCTTTGATGTCCTCAAAAAACTAAATGAGGCATTTTGTGACAAGGAACATAGACCTTACAAGGACATCAGGTATGACATTCTTAGATTTTTTGTGACATTTACTATTTTCTTTGAAGTGTATGCTTTATGAGATAGAAATCAACATACATGTTATTTATTTGTGTTAGTCACGGAAATGAATACAATTTTAGCTCAACTATTGGAGGAATAGTAGTAGTTTAATGTAGTTTATTTTTAAGTGATTAACTGGCATGAAGCCATCATTCTTGTAATTTAAGGAATATTTATTATTTACAAAATCATTTTGTCTTAGTCTTATTCTGTATTAAGTTAAGTATATTTTATTTTAGATCCTGTATGTTGTAATTAAGGTTGTTACCACACTTACGTAAAATTTTATATATGTATATAATTATGCTTATGAAACAATTTTCAAACATTAAAGACATGTAAAATATGTATTGCAAATATTTGTCCACATTTATATGTAATCATTAAAATATATGCATTCATTTCTTGTTGTAAAAATTGACTTATACTTTATATAAAATAAATTTCTAATTACCTCCCTTTATTTACATGAAATGTAAATTAGGTAATATCTTTACAAATAATGCTTTTTGGAACTTACAATATTGATAAATCTTCATTTAAGCATTATATTTATGATATAAAACAATAAACAAAATGTGTTACAGGATCTTTAAGGTGTTATTATGCCCCCACTTCGAAGAAGAGGGGGTATATTGCTTTGCACTTGTCGATCCGTTGGTCCGTCGGTCCGTAGACCAAATGGTTTCTGAGTGATAACTAAAGAACCCTTAGGCCTAGGAACTTCAAACTTGGTATGGTGATTGGTCATGACCAGTAGATGATCTCTATTGATTTTGGGGTCAAGGGGTCAAGGGCACATTGACCTTGTAAGCAAAAACGGTTTCCGATCAATAACTAAAGAACCTAAAGGCCTAGGAACTTCAAACTTGGTATGGTGATTGTTCATGATCAGTACATGACCCCTATTGATTTTGGGGTCAAGGGGTCAAAGGTCAAGGTCACATTGACCTTGTAGGTAAAAACGGTTTCCGATCAATAACTAAAGAACCCCTAGGCCTAGGGACTTCAAACTTGATATGGTGATTGGTCATGATCAGTAGATGTCCCCTATCGATTTTGGGGTCAAGGGGTCAAAGGTCAAGGTCACATTGACCTCTTAGGTAAAAACGGTTTCCGATCAATAACTTAAGAACCCCTAGGCCTAGGAACTTCAAACTTGGTATGGTGATTGGTCATGACCAGCAGATGACCCCTATTGATTTTGGGGTCAAGGGGTCAAAGGTCAAGGTCACATTGACCTTGTAGGTAAAATCGGTTTTCGATCAATTATCTAAAAAAACGCTTAGGCCTAGGAACTTCAAACTTTGTATGATGATTGGTCCTGACCAGCAGATGACCCCTATTGAGTTTTGGGTCAAGGGGTCAAAGGTCAAGGTCACATTGACCTTGTAAGTAAAAACGGTTTCTGATCAATAACTAAAGAACGCTTAGGCCTAGGTTCTTCAAACTTGGTATGGTGATTGGTCATGACCAGCAGATGACCCCTATTGATTTTTGGGTCAAAGGGTCAAAGGTCACATTGACCTTGTAGGTAAAAAACGGTTTCCGATTAATAACTAAAGAACGCTTAGGCCTAGAAACTTCCAAACTTTGTATGATGATTGGTCATTGCCAAGCAGATGACCCGTATTGATTTTGGGGTCAAGGGGTCCAAGGTCAAGGTCACATTGACCTTGTACTTAATGACGGTTTTTACTACCAATAACTCAACAACTCAAGTTGCCTTGGTTGATATTTCTATATTAAACTAAAAATGCTTTTGGTATACACATTTGAAGGTCTTATGTAATATAACAACTTTCGCTGTCATGATTCATAAAATTATGCATATATTATTTGGTAAGATTTGTAATAACTTTAAATTGCTGCACACAAACCTATGGGGTCACAATAATTATTACCTTGTGGACTAGTCATGACCAGTTGATACTAGATAACCCTTATTAATTGTTTGTTCACTAGGTCAGAAGTCATGCATAATAACCTGATCACATGACTAATTGGCTGCCGATAGGGGGCATACATGTTTTACAAACATATCTTTTTTAATGAGTGTGTCCATTTATTTCAGAATTTATCACACAATCATATTAGATGATCCCTTTGATGATCCACCAGGTTTGGAGGTACCAGACAGATCTCCTGAACCTACTAAACAACAACTAGATGTAAGGTCCGAGTTATGTAACATAATTGTGAACCCTTAACCTGCTAGATTTGTGTAATAGTTTTGTCCAGTCCATTGAAAGTATAAGGGGTTTTATTATCAAAATCGAATAATTTAGCTAAAATCAGTAGAGAGCCTTGTCAAACTGTATGGAAGTGCAGGAACACCTGGCTGTATACTGGTGGTAAAAGATAATCTGTTGTACTTCAGCTTGTTAGAGGAATTAAAAGACACCAACTGAGTGTAGAATATTGATAACTTATTATTGTTATTTTGAGATCTCATTTGTATCTCATTAAAGTGTGTGAGAAAACTTGAGTGAACCATAAAATAACATGTACAATCTGCAATCTTTGGAGAAAAGCAAAATAGTATATTTACTATGATCATTAGCCTTAGTTATAGGATTTACCTTTATTGTAATGATAGCACAAAATATCAAATTGTTTCTTCTGAACAGAATTTATTAACTTAACTTTTCAAAGAAATGGGAAAGCAACAGGCAGTTGAGATTTCTTTACCATCCTTTTATTCTGGTCACCATTTGATGTATTGTATTGAAACTAAAAATAGTTGCACATGGTGAATGTTGTTACAAATATTTTGATTTATTTTTAGAGTGGTCGTATTGTGTTACAAATATTTTGATTTATTTTT
>NW_026856903.1:0-143614 GCF_026571515.1 Ruditapes philippinarum | reverse complement strand
AAGGTTGTTCAGAATTGTGATATGTTGTAATTAATAAATGTTCCGCCGGCAGAACAGAATCACTTATGGTTATAACCTAGTATGTTTTGATACATGTTTTCATACTTATGTTCTGCTGGCGGAACAATTTAAGACTGAACTATTTTGTAAAATAACTTAATATATGTTTTATTTAATGTTCCGCCAGCAGAACATTTTAGCTTTTTTGGATTCTTGCTATCTCGCAGAAAGAACTGCTAAATGTTCTGCTGGCGGAACAAATCATGATTTATTTGTAATAATATGCTGTATTTTTATAACAAAATGAAATAAATTTTGTGTTAAATATATTTTCAGTTGTACTTTTTGTTGTTTTTCCCTTAAAATACATCTTAAAATATCCACTAAAATAGCTGAAAATGGCATTTTTAATTGGGAATCTGTGGATAATCCCTTTTTAAAATGGATGGAGTTTATTGTTTTACTATATGAAACTATATGAAACACAGTTCAATCATCCAAAATCAAAATTGCAGTCTATTATTACAAAATGATACAAGGTAACAATCTTAGTCAAATGCAGACAAAGTCCAAGATATTAAAATACTTGATTATAATTTATTTATTTTTTTCACCTTAAAGGGATAGTTAGGCAAATGAATGACAAAAATATCAAATTGATCTACCTTACTCAAATTATGTTAAATTGACATTTCTTAAAATTCCTAGCATAAATTTCTGTATAAATACTATATATTTTGGCCCTGAAGCGTTCTTATATATGTGTATGTTGATCGAAATTAAACTCCCGACAAAGTCACCGAGTAGTTCTAAAACAAGTCAAGTAATTACAAAAAACTGTGGAAATTACAATACCAGATATTGAGGATGGTGTTACATTGAAATAAGTGTTAGTCATTATTTGACAGTTACTTTAAGATTTTCATCTAGTTCTCTATAACAGCATATGTGAAATCTAAATACTCTAACCTGACCCACATAGGTCAAGATTGGAAACCATCTTTCTATTCTTAATAAAGATAAAATATTCTTTTCCCTGTGACTGCTTAGTGTAATTATTTCGGGGACATGTTTGAAATATTTGAAGAAAAATTCAAATCAAAGAAATGGAAATTATGCCTGTGTAATCCTTTAGAACTGGACATTGGAGAAACATTTGGCTTCCAAATTAAGACGAGGGAATTAATCACAGATTAACATCAATATTGCAATGTTACATAGCACATCTTTCATATTTGTCAGAGACAAATATCTGATAAAACTTTAAGCATGGACTTATTTCTACAAGTTGCGGAAGATCATTCTGTAGCACACAGTACAAAATATCACACACCATTGGGGATGATAGAACCAGAATTTTCACATAACACAAGTGATATCTACCTAGGCGTCTTATTTATGTCAAGAATACTGTTCAGTGTAATTAAAAACAACACAATTCTTAAATGCAATTTAAAAAATGATGATTTACATAAGTTACTTATTGTTTAACTAAGTTGACTGTTAATTATTACATTTATAAGTTGAGAATATTCAAACATAATGGGCATGAAACCTTTTAACTGTTTGATTCATTTTGTCTTTTATTACATAAGTTCCTTCCATTTGGTAATGTGCCATTTTTATGACTCGACTGGATATGTTTGTAAGTCCTTTTAAATAGCTGCTATCAGTTCGTGACAATCGTCGACTTAACAATGGTTAAAAAAGATACAGACAATGTTTTTATTTTACTGGGAAGCCATACGATGTTTTTGGCCGAAAATCTTTTAATTATAAAGTTAACCTTTTGAGACATTTTAGTACAAATATGAATGAACTAAGACATCTTGCAGACATTCTTGAAAGATATGACAAGGGAATTTCAAATCCATGACAAAAACAATTTATGGTGACTGGCGGAAATGAGCAAATGTGGAACAAGTACTTATGTACCAATTTTATATCTATAATATCTGAGGAGGGGGAATGGTAAAACGTCAATTATTTTCTGAAATATGTTTTTCATGAGAATATCATGCCATCAGTAACAAACCTCGGCCGCAATAGCTGAATTAATTTGTTGTGTTTATTAATCTAGCTTCAGAACACAATGAGATAAGAAAAGACATATCTTTGTGCAGCAAAATTGTCATTGAGAGGCGTTTGGAAATTCCTTTTTAAATTTATAGAATGTTTGGTTTCCATGACACTTAATAAACTGAATATGATTCCTATCAGGTTATTTTATATGAAAATTTAACAACTGTTTATTATGAATAAAAGTACTGCTTTTAAATGTCATTTTAGCAATACTTGTGCAAAATTGTACAATAAAAACAGCAATATATATATATGAATGTGTATGTTTCTTTTAGTCTTTTTTAATTAAGTGGAAAATTATGCATTAGAATAGTAGTACTTATGTTGCATCATATTTTTGTTTAGTTTGTCCTGCCCATTGAAATAGTTTTATGTATTAAGCTATTACACAGGTAATGATATTATTATACATTAACTTTAAATATGATTACTATTATCATTGTTGGTGTAATTATCATATTTCTTGTCATTTTAATTATAAGCGTTATTTAAATAAGCAAAACTACAAATTGTTTTAACCTGGTGTAGTAAAATATGTCGACCAATGTAGAGATGTTGGTGTTTATTTACATTCTGTCGTCAATATACTACATCAAATTACTACAATCTTTAAAAAAAATATGTAAATAATTTGAAATATGGCTAACCAATAAACTTGTGTCACGTAATAGATTGATTTGATAATAAAATCAAATTAAGTTTGAGACATACGAATCATTCTGTCAGAAAGAAAGACATTGATGAATTTTAGAATATGTTATAAAACATTATTGATGCCAGAGAGAATGTGTTAGTGAAACTGATATTGTAATTCATTTCCCGCAATCAAAAGTATACTATTTCGTGTTATAATAAAAGTCGCTGACTTCCAATAACATATTCATCTTGAACACTTACACCCTAAAACAGTGCCCTTCATTTACTTGTAAGACAGACAATAGATACACTAATGGATGTATGTCAAAATGTGTTGCAAATTAATGAAACAGTAATGTGTTGAATTTATATTTTAAAGTACAAATCTACCTACTAGTTTTAAATTCATAAACCTGCATCTAGCGTTAGTGCTCGCCAATTTTTTGAAGCCAATCACCGACGAGGATTTTTCAAATTTTCAGGTTTCAAATCTTAATAGAACAAATTTTATATAAACTGGACATTTTATATTATAACACGAAAGTGGGCGGAGCAATAAGCCGGTTAGAGTGCATATTGGATGTTCTTCGTAAGTAAGAAAGATACAGTCGCTTCGCAAGCTCCGCTCCTTTTTAGCTTTCTTATTTACGAAGAACACCCAATATGCACTCTAACCTATACTTTGTACTGCCTAATTTTATATTGTTTTTGATCGCCCTCGTATATTTAAATTTTTAAGTTTAGGAAAATATATTGTTCAGCTGTCTTTTTCTATAAAATTGCACAATAAATGAAAAATTTTGCTGTCAACTTAATTGCCTCGTATTCATATATTAACTAGAATTTTTTTTAGCAAAAGGAATAGTTTGAGAGTTTATTTCAGTATGTCCCAGCAAGTATATGTGTATTAAAAAAGCTTTGTTTCATCTGCTTTATTTCAAAAAGTTTGCAATGTTATACATTTTTCTTGATGTTTATGTTTGATTTATTATCTCGTGTCCATAAAATAGATAAAATTTTATTCTTCCGGCTACAATGTTCATATAATTTATGACTCAAGCGGCCTTTAACCTGTCACAGAAATCTAAATAGCTTAAAGGAAACATGAAAAATATGTCTGCATTTTGGCAGAATTTTGTATCACGAAGCGTCTTATTTAAATAATAGATCAAGATGGGACAGTTTTGTTTATAATCATCTTCTATTTTGTTCTTTGCCGTAAAAAAAGACATACTAAAATATTTCCCCAAATTATATTCCTGCAACGTAATAAGGATTTCTAAAAATAGTTTCATACTCCTAGAAAATGTGACATACTTCAAAGTAACTTATCCTTGTATTACAGCCTTCATGTTTTCAAACACAGAAATGATTCGGATAACTTTCGAATATTCAATGTCAATATGAACTCATTTATCTCATAATAGAACAAAAAATGGTATATTCAAAACAAAAAGTTTACAACGTACGGTGTCCTAGTACTAAATTTTGCCCTTCTGAGGTGATAATTATCGCATGTAACTAGCGAAATTTTGAGGACGCAATAGGACACCTTAGAAACGTTTTTTTTAATATAATAACATGCATTCGAATTTCACGCAGAAGTTAATCATGTGTTATTTTTATATTTCATATATATTTTGGAAAAGTAAGGGATATTTTGCTCTAAAATCCGATGGAAACAGGGTTCATAAATAATAGTTATACAAAACAACTTATTTATGATTCGTTGTGTTTAAATATAATTCAATAACTTATTTACGATTCGTTGTGTTTAGATATTTTGCTATAAAACTATTTGAAATATCAACAACTCAGTAAAAGTGTTATTTTCAAATGTCTTTTATTGTCTTTTCTGTATTAGATTTGCCTTTGGTTATCTAATTGTTTCTATCAGAAACTTGATAAATAAACATGACAAATCAATTTAACTATTGCCGCCAAATTAACTTTTGTCACTAAAAGCACGATATTCTCATAAAACAAGGACGTAATTGACGTTTAAAGCATTTTCCTTCCAATGATGAATGCGACACTGTGACAGTAACAATTGGCTCCAGGCTTTGGACATTTTTCATCAGTCAAGACAGTTGCTTTGACTCCGATTAAGTTTTGCGCTAAAATCGTTGTTTCAAGCTTGTTACTGAAAAGATTTATAACTTTGCACGCATGAATGCACCAAAAATACATTAGTGTGTTCCTTTTAAAACACAACATATAAATACTGAGGCATGTTTTCATATTTTATCTAAATAACCTTATAACCTTTATTTTGTAATTTACGTGATCACCAAAAATTGTTCATGGTAATTCGATTATAAGTTACTGTGTTCTTGATATGCTTGCTATAACATATACTTGCTTGATATAGAAATTTACAGCGCGCGCATGATTTACAACTTAAATAAATAAAGCAAAGCCACTCGTTTTCTTAAATATCTTCTATTATTCCATAATAGTGTGAAAACAAAAATGTTTGTAAAAGCAGTTGGCTTATGTCTTGGGTCGGTGTGAAATGAATCATGAGAGTTTGATGTTGAATGTTTTAATGAAAATAATCTTTTTAAGAAAATAACAAAGGAATAGAGAAAATAAGAATCACTAAAGAAATTCCAAAACGGTAAAATTGAAAATGTTGCATGCTCGGTTTTATTGAGCCTGCTCATGAACGGTACTGTAAAGTGCAAACTACCGTCCACACCCTTAGCACCGGCTTAAGAAGAGTTCATCATTCAAACATGAAATGGTAAAATTTCGAATTTAGAAACAATCGCAGATGTGTTTATACGGCGGTTATCATGGAACCTTCAATGTTCCACTTCCGTGCCATTCCAAGAAAAGCGGCGTTTGATCCCCAAATAATAGAAAGCGTCGACCCTAAACCGGGACTAAACAAAATGGGAATTTGAAAGGGGATCAGAGGTTATGAAGCCTGCATATCACAGATAAGATGTCAAAAGCCAAAGTTAAAAAGCAGGCAACATGTCCTAAGGTTGATTCAACATTATTCAAATAGGAATATTGGAACCACCAAACAAGAAAATGCCAAATGGTTAAAACTAAAATGTATCACAAAATGAAGCCAACACTATTAATACATGTGGTATGTAGTATTTGGTTGTTGTTGTTGAGAATGATTTTTCTTACAAAATGCAAGGTTTTAGTAAATTCTATGAAAGCAGTGCATACATGTCAGTTAGCCTCGTTTGTTCTAGGGGAAATAACTGCATCATTAAAAATCTTTTTAATTTAATGTGGATCATCTCCCCTATAAAACTTCAAAGTTACTTAGACAATTTTTAGGCGCGCACACGATTGTTCAGCAAATATTAAGAATGCTGAGAAATTATATTTTGAAATGTTTAAGATATCACAGCTCTTAATATTTCTTTCATCACAAGACTTATGTAAACCGAAATAGTGTTTAGTGAGTGACAGAGACATATAAGATAGTATAATAGTGGCTCATTGAGTGTGTAACATATGGCGACAGAGCAGCAATGTTTGGTTGGCATAGCAACAAAAAGGAATATTTTAAAGATTACAAGGCAAACAAAATTTCCATAAAGGTCAAAGACTATGTTAAAAGCTGCTATGGAAACCAAAGATCTTATTTTAAGCAATAACAAAAAAACATATGAAAAGGGATTTATCATAAATAAATAACTCTGCTGGCATCTTCCTTACTTGGATGTGTAAAGGTATGAACCTTGGTAAATAATTGTTTGGTTCAAATCATCACCATTTTTAAAAACATAGCAATAATGAAACATAACAGAGTAGTTTAATGGCCCTGAGTCGCTCACCAGAAACAACTGCTTATCACTGTTGGAATGTCAATATATTCTATTAAATTTGAGCATAGAATATGTTTAAACAATAATTTGAAGAAATGCCATGACCTGAGGCATTTAAGCTTTAGCTTTAACGGGCTATCAAATTAATATGAGCAAACTTGATAAAAGACTACCTAAGAATGCTAATAAGTTTGTGATCATCTATCATTTATTTCAGTAGGAAATGATGTTCGGAGGCTTTTTCTATTTTTAGCTTTAGTGGCCCCTAAAAGGGGCCAATCAAATTAATATAAGCAAACTTGATAAAAGAGTACCCAAGAATGCTACATATAAAGTTTGGTGATCATCCATTGATTAGTTCTGTAGGAGAAGATGTTTAAACGTATTTCTATTTTTAATTTTAGCGGCCCCTAAAAGGGTGATCATCCATCAATAAGTTCTGTAGGAGAATATGTTTTAAGGTTTTTCTATTTTTAGCCCTAGAGACCCCTAAAGGGGCCAATCAAAATAATATTAGCTAACTTGATAAAAGACTACCTAAGAATGCTACACACATAGTTTGGTGATCATCCATTAATTAGTTCTGTAGAAATAGACGTTTAAAGGTGTTTTTTTTTCTATTTTTAGCTTTAGCGGCCCCTAACCACTGTTAGGTTTGGTGATCATCCATCCATTGGTTCTGTAGAAGATGTTTTAAGGTTTTTCTATTTTTAGCCCTAGAGACCCCTAAAAGGGGCCAAACAAATTAATATGAGCAAACTAGATAAGAGTACCCAAGAATGCTACAGACAAAGTTTGGTGACCATCCATCCATTAATTCTTTAGAAGAAGATGTTTTAAGGTTTTTCTATTTTTAGCTCTGCTGACCCCTAAAAGGGTCCAATTGGAATCATATGAGCAAATTCAAGTGTGACTGTCACAAGGATGCTACAGACCAAATTTGAAGTAAATCGGCATGGTAGATTCAGAGAGGAAGACGATTGTTGACACATGACGACGGACGATGGACGCCGGAGCATCCCCCTTTGATTCTTATAGCTCACCCCGAGCCTTCGGCTCTGGTGAGCTTAAAAGCAGATAGTCTCTACTTCATGCTACCAGTTTAATACATCAACAAAAGAAATCTAAGATGTAAATTTGCTTCATTTATGGATTAACATTTGCTTCTGCTAGAAGAGTACATTTTTTCAGTCAGTGTACATTTGCTTCAGTCAGAATGTACATTTGTTTCAAACTGAATGTACATTTGTTTCAGTCAGGGTCTACATTTGTTTCAGTCATGGTGTACATTTGTTTCAGCCAGAGTGTACATTTGTTTCAAACAGAATGTACATTTGTTTGAGTCAGGGTGTACATTTGTTTCAGTCATGGTGTACATTTATATCTGCTAGAAGAGTGTACATTTGTTTCAGTTAGAGTGTACATTTGTTTCAGTCAGAATGTACATTTGTTTTAAACATAATGTACATTTCTTTCAGTCAGGGTGTACATTTGTTTCAGTCATGGTGTACATTTGTTTCTGCTAGAAGAGTGTACATTTCAGTAAGTGTGTACATTTGTTTCAGTTAGGGTAAACATTTTTTTTGTTTCAGTCAAAATGTACATTTTGTTTCAGTTATGTTGTACATTTGTTTCAGTCAGAATGTACATTTGTTTTAAACAGAATGTACATTTGTTTCAGTCAGGGTGTACATTTGTTTCTTTCAGAATGTACATTTGTTTCATTTTCTGGTTTGTTTGGTTTTATAGAGCACCAACCCATTTGTCATATGGCACTAAAACAGGAAAGATGGTTTTGGCTAACCTCGGGTGTTACAAACTGAATGCAAAACCTCTTCACCAGCTGGAGCCAAGAGATGCATAGACTCGAGTAATTTAAACCCATATAAGCAGCTCTTATGATTAGGCAGTGATAAATGGTGGCTGCAATTATGATGCCTCAATCCTTGAAGGTTACCTCAGCGACATTGGCCTGGAGGTTCATTCGTTTCAGTTACAGTGTACATATGTTTTAGCGAGAGTGTCTGAGTACCAAGAATTAACTACAAAGGCGTGTTAATTCACATATATTTTTATTTTTTCTAATCACTAACTTCCTAATCATAAATATATAATAATATACAAAACAAATCATAAATAAATGAATATAGATATTGTATGCCAATATACAAGACAGATACATATGACTGGAAGACAGCTATTGTAAGCTCGTATAATCATTCCAAACACATTTGTTGAGAATTACACAATTTTTTTTTAGTGTACTCTCAAATTTACTTCAATTTGAGCTAAAAAATAAAGACAAATGAAATTTAAAAATCCATATAATAAGCATCTTATAAACTTAAGACTTTTCTTTAACGAACCTGTTAAAAAAATAACACAAGTGAATTAGGGTTGAGGCAAAGAGAGTATGTTAAATTTAAATTTTTTATTTTTTTTGAATATCCAACATCAAATGAGCCGCGTCACGACAAAACCAGCGTAATGCGTTTGCGACCAGCATGGATCCAGACCAGCCTGCGCATCCGCGCAGTCTGATCAGGATCCATGCTGTTCACTATCAGTTTTTCTACTTGTAATAGGGTTGGTAAGCGAACAACATGGATCCTGATCAGACTGCGCGGATTCGCAGGCTTGTCTGGATCCATGCTGGTCGCAAACCCATTATGTTGGTTTTGTCATGAAGCGGCTCAAATATTGCCTACTTATACATATACTAAATCAATGTAAAATAATACAACTATTCATGTAAATAACAGTACACGATTATATACATTTATAGACAATTATTGCACTTAACTACACGTAAACCTCAGTTTTCCATTAAATCACCTTACAGCAGCATGCCTCCAGATTCATGCTTACTTTACTAGCTAATTGGTAGGTACTAACTTCTACAGTTACAGCTTCATAAACAAGCAATTATCATAGTATTGCAAGCAATCCATAAGTCCCCTACCGGTAAGAGCCCAAGCAACATTCTGAAGGGCCATTGGCCATTCACTTATGTTCCTATTTTAAGTAAATTTGTTGAAAAAGTTCTTTAAAAGTGATCACAGGAAACAGTTTTTATGTACAGACAGACGGACTGAAGGACACTCTAAAGTTATTTTTTAAACATCCCTGTTATCAAAATATAACATTTTAAAAATCCTATCATGATTGAAGAAGTTGGAGTAAAAATTACCAATTTCTTAAAAAAAATAATCTAAGTTCAAAAGGGGCATAATTCTGGAAATAGTCTTGCTAGAGTATTGAACACTCACAAATGTTGAGTGATAATAAGAAACATTTATATGAAGTTTGAAGTAGATACATTCAGAAAAAGAAGTTATTAAAAAAAAAACAATGTTTTTTCATGAAAATTTTAAGTTCAAGGGAGGTAATTCTGATAAATTTTGTGCTAGAGTTGTAAACCTTGTCACATATGATGTGGTTGATTACAAGCAACTTATATCTAGAGGTTGAAGAAAATACCTTAAGAAATAAAGAACTTATAGTGAAAAAACTTAAAAACTAGAAATCAGAAATCTTGAAATTAAGTCTATGTTGCCATAGCAACCAGAATTTTCAACATAAGAAGATAAGAAAAGGATTTGCATAATTTCCATACTGCCATATACCCATATGTCAAGTTTCATAAACATATTTTCAGTACTGACGGACAGACGGACGGAGGGTAAACCTAAAGTCCCCTCCGGTAAACCGGTAGGGGACTAATAAGCACAACAGATTGACTTATCTATTGTGACGGTTAGTGCACTGTGAAGCTATAGGTAAAAGTTTGGATGTACATTGTACTTTCATATAAGCTAGGAAAAACCAACATTTGCTGAGTTCTGGATAACATCAATTGCTAAAAAAAAGACAGCAAAACATGCAAAAAAATAGTCCTTACTAACTTAGTAATGCAGTAGAAATGTGGTAATAAATACTGCAAAATTAGTCATTAACAGCACATAACATTTAAATTACTTGAACTTCTTCAATCTTTTTATTCTTTTTTAAAAATAAATAAATTTTTCTAAAGTCTGATCCACAGTTTATAAACAAGTCTACTTCCTGTTATCGCAAGTAAGGTGCAAATTAAAATAATATAGGCTCCCAAGTAAGTTATTATGATCGGAAGTAACATGTGCTTTTACTCGCAACACAGGTACAAATTTAATTATATAGGCTCACAAGACAGGGTACAGTGATTTTGTTTATTTAGAGTGTGATTATCTTGAAATTTTGTTGGTTCATCTGGAGGCATGCTGCTTTAATTAAAAATTAATTAATTTTCAAAGCTGGAAATAATAATTATCAGAACCAACAGAGCAAATTATCAAATAACCAAAGTTTTATGCCAATTTTAAAGACATAAAAGATTAGTCAATGCTGCTTTATTCTACTAGGTTAGCAAATATACACCAGTGGTGTTCTTTGATATTTTTATTAGAGCTGTCATTGATAGAAACAATATCAATGTAACGTTGATATTTTTCTGTCCATCAATGATCGATACACAATTCAAAATATTGATAATTTTCATTTATTAGTTAAAAGTCTAGAAATTATGAAAATTTTACCCAAAAGTGAATGAAAGACAAGTTATTATAGGTACATATATATCGATATATTGGTGTATCGTTATATGTTTGTCATCCGATATCTGATAATCAATGTATCGTTGATTTGCTTTGCACTGAATCAATGACAGCTCTTATTTTTATTGTGATAGAAACCACATTCAAGGAGACAAACTTATCAACACAATTGGAATGTATCTGATAAAGGATCATACAATGTATCAAAAAACATTTCCCCCCCCCCACTTACATTACTTTGTTAACAGTTCATCAACAAAAGTACAATGCTGAAAAGATGAGTACTTTAAAGCATCATGCCTCCAATGCCTCCAGATTCATGCTAACATGGATTTATATTTGTAATATAAATCTGTGATGCTAATTTTCATGAAAATTATGCAAATGTACCTAAAATTAAAATATAATGAAATGGACAAACTGTAAATCGCACTTACAATCCACTTAAATTACCCCCCCCCCCCCCAAAAAAAAAGTCAAAAAATGCATAAAAAGCTCTTAATATGTAATTCACACAGTAGAAATTTGGTAACAAATACTCCAAAATCACTCATTAATTGTGTAAAACATGTACTGTATTACTTAAATTATGAATATGTTCACTTTTCTTAAAATCTTTTTTTCAAAGATGTTTTCCTTGAAATACTTCGGTTTATCTGGAGGCATGCAGCTTTAAAACAAAATCCCCTGTTCCATAAACCTGTTAACGATACCTTTAAAAAAGTTGCCTTGAAATTTCCTGCATGTTAAACATTCACAGTCAAAGGGTCAATATTATATTTTTAAAATATAAAAGTGAGGCTTTCCTCCTGGGGTAAATTATGTTCAAGTACCTACTGGCAATAATTATTGTATTTTTTTTTTAAAAAGTCATAAAAGCCAAAATTATATATAAAATTAGTTGAGTAAAAGTGATTTAGCTTCTAGAATTTAGGTGTTATGAAAAAATATCGAGGCCAAAGAGACACTTATAGCATGACATAAACAATCATAATGCCCTTCATTGATGGCACACATAAAAAAAGATAATAACAAATCAAATAAAGTAATTGATGTTTTTGAATGTGATCTTACTTTATATAACAAATAATAACATTTAAATCAAATATATGGTTGAATATAGGTATACAAAAAAATACCCATGCCATCTGAAATAAAAATATCACCTTTGCAAATGATGCACCTTTTTTCAAACTTAGAGTAACACTCGATTGATTTAACATACTGAATTCAAATGAATGATTTGATATTTAAATTTACTCTATAAATATTTGAAAATAATAACAATGAGTTCTATTAACAAATGTGTTTTTTCCTTACAATATTATGGATCAATGATGAATAACTGTGACATAAAGGCCAACAATGTATGTATTATGACAATTCTGATCATTTGTCTAGCACTAAAATTTCAAACTAAATCATGAAACTTGGTGCATTAGCACTAAATATTATGTCTAAAATGATACATGTTTGTACTGATTTCATTGTGGTCTTCTTCTTGGTTATTTTCAGGGTTCTTACTCACAAAATACTTATATAAATCTCACAAATTACTAAAATTAATGTAAAACTTTTGTCTGTTGAAATTGCAAGCACTAAAACAGGCATGCTATATCCTACATGTATAAACATATACTGTAGGCATTTGGAATCCATTATTGCAGCTGTATAGTAGGCTCATAAAACAATCTAAGCAAATACAGGGGCAGTATATGAAAGGGATTACGGAATATGGCTGCTTATTTCAGGTTGACTGCTTATGAGAGGTGAGTATTTCTTCTTATTTTCTGAATAGTGATGCACTAATTTTGTGGTAAGGTTTATTTGTTGGCTTGTTGAACTTGACTCCCGGCAACTGCTAACACTTTGTCACCAGATGCTGAAAATATAAAAATATTACTTTAAAATACTTTGAAAATAATTTAATAAAAGACAAGACTCCTGTTATGTTTATGATTTTATATGTGGTAATTCTTTAAGAAATGTTTGCATATTCAAAGCGAAATTGTGATGAGATGCAGGCCATGTTTCCATTGTCCACTACACACACAAGGGAGGAACTGTAAACGAAAGGATAGTGATAACTTGTTGAGAGTTCTTTATCATGTGTCAGAAAAACTTTATAGTCCAATTTTTCATCCCCTTTTGTTTACAATTTGGTAGTTTTGAGTGAAATTCCCAAATTATTTTTCTGATTTTTTTTATATTGACCTCTTCATCTGTATTTTCTGACACATAATACAACATGTAAGGCAAGCTTTATCATCAATGTTTAATTTAGCACCTCAAACTCTCTTTTTAAAGACGAAAATAACCATTTTTGATGAATGTTTCTTCGGTAAGGCTCCCACGTTTACAATTTTTTGTAAACTTTTACATGGTGGTACATCTATGTACTATACTACACTTAGTATTAGAGTCACTAAATGATGACACACTTTCTATTTTTGATACATGTACAAATAAACAATGTTCAGGGCTCATCGTGATTGTGTCGGCTCACATTTTCTGCAATGTATCCCCATTTCGCTATTTTGAGAGATCAAAGGCAAATCAACTTTACAAAAAATGTATTATGTCACAAGCGATTATTGCAAGATGATGCTGTGTGGAGTGTTGTAAACACTCATTTTCAGTTTTTACTTGGAATAAACCAATTAAAATTGATAAAATCCACGATTACAGGCAATAATTAATATACAAATGTTTTCCGTCGAAACAGTAACGTTTTCCAGGAACCCTGTAGCAGTTATCAGAAAACCTCCTAACAATTTATCATAATAACTATTCTTTATGTAACAGTTCCTCCCCAGTGAAGTTACTACTCTTTTAACAGCATGGAGATCTATGCATCTTATAATATAACATAACTCACCTAGGTTTTCAGAAACTTTTTCAAACTCCTTTAAACTGGCACTAGAGTTACTTTGTAGGTAGGCTTCTTCTTCAGGAGATAGGGTTTCTCCCAATTTCTTAAGTGCTGTTAAAATTTCTACTGACTGGCCTACGGCCTGACTTTTGGGTATTTTACCAATCTTTTCATCTCTTTGGATCTACAATAAGTAAATAAAACAATATTTTTATCAATTTATTGAGGTTACTACATATTACTTATATTTCATCTTTACAAAATCTACCTAAAACTGAAAACATCTAAAATTGAGCACTCTGCATCTAATAAGTAACCTTTAAAGGCACATTATGTCTCAGAAATCTTTTTTTTTTTTATTCTTTAAAAATGTCAAAAATGTGTTTATTAATGCTTAGATAATGGATCAAGTGCATGTTAGATGTTTTTACAAAGTTTTGTTTTGTTTAAAAGGTTGCAAAATGTAAAAAGAAGCATTTTGACTTCTATACAAAATACAAATTTACTATAACTATACCAATTGCCAACAGAACTTAACAAGATACCAAATATAAACAGTTTTGAGCAATAAAAGTGATAGCATTTATGAGGCATAAATTAATGGGCCTTTAACATAGTGGAATCCTAAATGATTATCCTTGAAACCAGAATAGAGCCAGGCCTGAAAATATCTGTGCATGTAGACACTGCTGGTAGCTCAGTTTTATTGTATTTTGATATTCACTTAAACTTTAAAGGACAGTTCTAAATTGAAAGAAGGGCAAAGCAATTACAAAATAATAATTAAGAAAGTTACGGGTTACTGTTATTCTACTGGTTGGCTTTTACTTCACGCCAACACAGTATAGATAATATGGTGACTTTCCACATTAAATGGTGGAGGAAGACCTCAGGCACCCTTCTGAACATTATTTTTGGCTCAAACAGGCACTTGAGTAGAACCACCGACATTCCACGAGCTAGCTGTATAGCTTTCATCCAATGACTCAAACCTACGGTGGTGACAGACAAGTGATTTGAAGTCAAAGAACTTAACCATTTGGACACGGACACCCCTTGGTTAAGGGTTAATGAATTGTATTCTCAACCTATAAAAGTACTACAGTGAATGCTATATATGACTTACTTCTGCTAATCTATCACGTAATTGTCCAGGCTGCTTCTTGGCAAACATTCTAATAACCTCTGGTGTTTTAAAAGCTTCGGAAATAGCTGCTTGGATTGCCTTTAACAAGAAAACAATATGTGATAAAATATACCTTTAATACAGTCAAAAACCATGCTCAAGTTACAGGCTTTTAAAAGTGACCTTCAATCATAATCTCAAAGACATGAATAAAATTAAAGTTTAAAGTCATTATCATAAGCAATTTTGAAAAGTAATCTTGCAAACAAAACTTTAATAAGGAAACAAATTTTCTATTTTACATTTTAATACAAAGTGCCATAATTCAGTCCTTATTCGTATAAGTGTTATGGGTCTTCAATTTTTTATCCAAAATTGACCTGTAAAGTTTTAATTGAATATTTTCAGTTGTTGTGAAGAATGATCTGGCACAAGAAATTTCAACCAGGAATTTTCTATGTTCCCAAAAGACCATAACTCTAAACCCATGTCTGAGTTATGGGCCTAGGACAGTGACCTCGATTATAATCCTGAAGACAAGCGTTCACTTTTTAGTGAATACCTCCTATAATTTTGGAAACTGATGATGCTAAAAAAAACTTTAACAAGGAATTTTCTATGTTCACAAAGGAACATTATTCAGTCATAATCCATGTTAGAGTTATGTACCTTAGACAGTGACATTCAATCATAATCTGAAAAACAATATCTGAAATCACAAGCAAAAATTCTAGGTGGCTGATCAGGTATGAAGTTCTACAGGAAGTTGTATGCAAAACTGTAAGTGTTTAATGCCTACTTTTCTTATAAAAGTGAGAAAAAAATAATGTCTTAGTTATTATGGCTACAAGGATCAAAATTTATTACCAGTTGCATACTGTTTAACTCATCCACCAAACTTAAATCTCCACCCATCATTTTATCTAGGGACTCTTTAAACTCCTTTAATTGTTCTATGGTATCATTCTTGGTATCTTCATATTCCTCATCGTCAAGGTCTTCCCTGTGGAAATAATGAAAATTCCCATGATTTTTTTTTAATAAACAAACATGCCTCACAAGCATGAAAATTTAGTAATTATTTATTGCTGACACTTTGGCTAGATGTCTTTATCAGTAAATAATAGAATAATGTTTTCTTTTTATGATTATTTTGCATATTTATCATTATCTTAATATGAAAAAGGTTCATTTTAATCGGAGGACAATCAACATCAGGTTCCACAAAGTTTCTCATTAAACATATATCTGTGTTATGCAAATTATGTAAAAAAGTATTAAAAACCTTAAATTCATTTTAATGCAACAGCTTCGTGCAAATTTTGGAAAATATATCATATTAGGAATGGTCACATAAAGTTTATGATAACAGTTTTTTTACTAATCTACACAAAGTTTTTTTGCATCAAACAACAAAGTCTGATCAGAATCCATGTGTTTTATGCATTGTTGATTTTTCAATAGGTAGCATAAGAGTTCAACATTTACTGGTGGCATAATATACAAGAGCGCTAAAATAAATACCATGTTGTTGGCAGAACAGACAAGTGCTCTTAGAACAAAAAATATAATCATTGGTGCAGGGCTTTTTTCCACAGGTTGGGGAAGCAGCCCTGCACTTAATTTTGGGGGAAATTTATACAGTATTTTTGCAAAAGGGGAAGAAAGAACAGTTGAACCTTGATTTAAATTCATTTTTTCCAGAAAACTTGCATGACTTTAAAAAAAATTCATTGGGAAAATGACTCTTAAACAACTCCTGTATAGAAGGAAAAATAGCCATAGCCCTATGGTGGCATAATATACTGTTTGTTTGTTTGTTTTATTTTACGCCTTTTCCCCAACAGTGTTTCAGATATATAGGCGGGTAGTTTTCTAACCATCGTCACCATTACTAGACTACCTTCCTCTGCGCTAAACTACCAAAGCATCTCCTGCGGATCGAACCCACGCCAGAGAGGTAACTGGATTCTGAAGTCATCGACTCTTACCCCTCGACCACGGAGGCTGTTATAATGCTGAGTAAAAAGATAATCAAATAAAGTTATATAAATTACTTTAATTCCTCCAGGTCAGTCAGCTGCTGCATCAATCTCTCAAGCTGTTCCTCTAAGTTTGACTTTAACTTTGACGTCTCCTGCCTGCCTCTTGATGCCATTTTATATGCTGGTATGTCTTTCTATATTATCTTATGTTTATCCAATAAATCTTCTGTACTCCTCTGTTTACTGAATCAATACCATCTGAAATTTTAAAATAAATTTTTTTTTTTTTTCTTAATTCTTTTCATTGTAAAAACATTCTTTATGTTCACAAAGTTTTCAATAACCTATGGTAAATCTTGATGTGATGGTAAGGTTCCAGACTTTACAGTGATTTAAAAGGGAAGGGTTGATTTAAGGTATCCACAGATCTACTAGATATAAAATGTATACAAGTTTGTTTCAATAAAATTAACAATAATACCAAGGTTTGTCCTCTTTGAAATTTTGCTTTAATCAGAAATTTGATCAAAAAAATGCAATACCAACCCAGGTATTCATATAAGCTTCCTATACACCAAATAAGATTACAATATCTCATTCCTAACTCTAGTTATGGTCCGAAAACCATTTTTCGTAACAGTGACCTTGACCCCAGGGGGCCCAAATGCAATACCAACCAAAGTCTTCATATAGGCTTGCTATACGCCAAGTTTGATAACAATATCTCATTCCTAACTCAAACCATTTTTCTATTTTTAGTAACACTGTAACGGTGACCTTGACCCTAGGGGGTCCAAATGCAATACCAACCCAGGTCTTCATATAAGCTTCCTTTACACCAAATTTGATTACAATATCTCATTCCTAACTCTAGTTATTGTCCGGAAACCATTTGTCTATTTTTCCTAACGGTGACCTTGACCTTGACCCCAGGGGGTCCAAATGCAATACCAACCCAGGTCTTCATATAAGCTTGCTATACACCAAGTTTGATTACAGTATGTCATTCCTAAGTCAAGTTCTTGTCCGGAAACCATTTTTCTATTTTTAGTAACACTGTTATGGTGACCTTGACCCTAGGGGGTCCAAATGCAATACCAACCCAGGTCTTCATATAAGCTTCCTTTACACCAAATTAGATTACAATATCTCATTCCTAACTCTAGTTATTGTCCGGAAACCATTTGTCTATTTTTCCTAACGGTGACCTTGACCCCAGGGGGTCCAAATGCTTTACCAACCCAGGTCTTCATATAAGCTTGCTATACACCAAGTTTGATTACAGTATCTCATTCCTAACTCTAGTTATTGTCCGGAAACCATTTTTCTATTTTTAGTAACAGTGACCTTGACCTTGACCCCTGGGGGTCCAAATGCAATACCAACCAGAGTTTCCACATAAGGTTGCTATATACCAAGTTTGATTACAATACCTCAATCCAAACTCTAGTTATCGTCCGGAAACCATGATGTGGACGGACCGACGGACCGACCGACAAGCTGACTCCTATATACCCCCCTAAACTTCGTTTGTGGGGGTATAATTACTGCTTTTAAATAGCATAAAATGCATGAATATCTTGTCAACATGAAAAAAAAGACACTTTGAAACCGGAAATGGTTGACTATAATTTATAACCTGTGTAAAATCTGCTTCAAGTCGGTACATTAACCCGGTTAACATGAGCAAAAACCATTTAACTTTTTTAAAACTATTTCTGTGTTATTGCAATTGGCATAAATCAAGTTTTACCGGAAGGTAAACAATGTATTTTGAAGATTTTGTGAAATCTTTTTTGAAATTGTGAATTTTTTCTGCCGCTTTCTGAAAAAAAAAGTGCAATTTTGAATTGTGAAGGGGCCTTATATCGGCCCCTGTTATAGAAGGAAAAATAGCCCTGTGTTTATATTTATTTTCAGAAAGCCTGAGTGGAGCCACAGGCCCCACAGGGCTGCAGTGCTTTATATAATATATAACATGTATGATGTGAATAAATTAAATTGGAATCACATAAAAATCAATTAAATTACATATCACATTAGTTTGAGTGCAGAGGGGGCTGCAATATTGAAATCCTTTTGAGCTAAATCAGACATCAGAGCGCTTTTGAGTGTCTACCTAATTCAGGCTATTACTACAGGACACGCTGGTCTTCTGTGCCAAATAACACCAAAGGTAGAAATCAGAGATCTGCCAAGAATTTGAAAGTACTGGGCCCTGGGCCCACTAGATCTGAAAAATGATGGGCCATTGGAAAATAAGTAAACATTGACCTAAATGACTGTTAAAAAGTGTGTAGATAATTGAATTTCCTTTGTTATGGAACTTAAATAATATTTTATGACAAATGGTTCACTTATGATTCAGTATTTAACAGAGAAGATAACCAATAATTAAAAAAAATGCCTAGACAGAAACTTTCTAACTAATATTAATAATAAATTTAATTGCAGGCAAAACATTTTTTCAAATGGCTGCTCAAAAATCTGATTTGCATAATTTATCCACATAATTTCTAATGTCTAATACTGTGCATTATCCATTTAATTGTTCCTACTTTGCACCAAATGTCCTTGTCACAATGTATATTGACGGATTTTATTACTCCTTGTATGCCTCCGTAGAAAGCATACATCAAAGGCACTTGCCGACAGACTTTTTGATCATGAAAAAAGTCATGCACAATTGTTTCCCTGATTGGTTAATCACCCTGTCAAATATTCTGATGACGAAAAATAGACATATTTTTTACACTTCATTAGCCAAAGCTTGCGTAAACTTGAGTTTCCTTAGGGGAAATCAAGTTGTACACCTGTCAGATTATACTGTAACTTACAGCTTTTCTAAAAAAAGCAACTACTGCTAATAATTTTAAATGTAAAGTAGTTGTATAATTTGTTTGTTTGTTTGTTTTATTGGATTAAATTTACGGTAGTAGAAATGAGTGTGTATCTGTGTGGGAAAGGGATTATGAGAAGAAATGCGGTAAGTAAATAAAGTGAACAAAAGCTATAGGGGAATAGATAAACTCAAGAATATGCGTAATTACAGGGGAATGGGTAACGTGTTGCTGTTGGTACAAGTTTTGACTGGATGACTAAATAACCCAGCGGACAGTTTTGTTTTCATATAAGTCTTGCACAGATTTTAGATGCTCGCTTGGCCCTTTGCTGCCAATATTTCTGCGCCATTCTCATTTTTTTTAGCGCCATTGGCGCAAAAGCGCGTCCTCGGCAGATCTCAAATTTTGCAGTGATTAAATGAATGCGATAATGTCTCTGTCGATGGCAAATATTCAATATTGAAAAGAATTTGAAATCAAACAGTTATGAGATCTGATCATTTACTTTTGATACCACCCAAAAAATCAGTCTGGCAGAAACACTGGCTTCAACACCCCTTCTTTTTAACATGTTTGTTTCTAATTTAATCTAAAAAGTTAAAAAACTAAAATCTATCGATTCGATACAACAAATTTTCAGTAACGAATTATCAGCAAAGTAAACAAAACGCATGCAAAATAGATCTAAATGAAATTATATTTTTTTAACTTGTCGCATATAAAATGCAAATATCTATATCATAGTATACCTGTCAATGTAATGCGTGATTTTCGAATGTTTATTTTATGAAAAGTGAAAGTTGAAGTTTGAACGATACAGCTTATATCATTAAAAATTAATTAACATTTCTATGACAATAAAATAATTTATTTTCGATTAAAAATGATTACAGTCATACTTAAGATCATTAAAAGTAAGAAATATGACGGATATCTAGCTTAAAAAGATGAAAAAAATAGAATTTTAATATTTTGAATGTTTAAGAGGTCGTAAATTGCGCGCTAAAATTGGTAATGTAGTACTAAAATAATTAGGTTACATACTACTAAATATATCTTCTCAGTATTCAAATCGAATCGATTTATTCAGGGGAATCTACATAAAAACTTACAATATTGTCAGATATATCAATATGCATATATAAATACGTTGTTTTTAATAAAATCTATTTATAATCCAGAAACGGGAAAATTACAGCATGATATATACATATTGCGTCTTTGGATATTCTATGTCTTTTCTGTTTGAATTAGACACGTCAAAAAAAAAACTAATCACGCGATAGATTTGACAAACACGTCAAAAAGTAACGACAAGGATGAACAGCCCCAAGTTTGATATAAACAATTTCAGCAGCCTAACTTATTCTTGTATTTTTAGTGGCTGTTTATTTTAATAGTGAAGATCATTCTATAGAAGAATCGCTTTCTTCATGCTTGATATTGACTTGTACATGTACATAATTTTCAACATGAATTGACTATCAATTTATTACCTATATTTTCCTAATTATTGTACATGTATATATATTTGGTTTTAGACAAACTTTCTATATTATAAAAAAAGTTTTACCTATCGTTGATCTATCTATATATATATATATAAATTATATATTTGTACTGTACGCTTTCATGTCACGTTATCGTTACAGTACCGCTTTACAGTACCGCTTTACAGTTCCACTTTACAGTACCGCTTTACATTACTTTACAGTACCGCTTTACAGTACCGCTTTACAGTACTTTACAGCACCGCTTTACAGTACCTCTTTACAGTACCGCTTAATTTACAGTACCGCTTGAACAGTTACTTTCCATTTTATTTAGTTTCGCCCATTGTTTTCTCATTTAGGGCACACGTATTTTTTTAATTGGGGACCATACGCCGCTTTTCATGGAATGGCACTACTGTGTCACATTGAAGGTTCCATGATAACCGCCGTATGAACACATATGCCGATGTTTCTAAATTCTAAATTTTACTATTTCATGTTTAAATGTTGAATTCTGCTTAAGCCGGTGCTAGGGGGCGTGGACGGTAACTTGCACTTTCCAGTACCGTCCATGAACAGGCTCAATCAAACCGAGCCTGCAACATTTTCAATTTTGCCGTGTTAATTGGGCTTTCTTTAGGGATTCTGTTTTTGTCTATTTTGTATGTTGTTCATCTTCATTTCGAATCAAAGTCGAAACAAGTGTTGTTTTTATTTTTATATTATTAAAATGTATTTTCTCCAATCCAAGATTCATTGACGTTCTTATTCTTTAACTACAGTATAACTTCGTTTTGTATAAATTTTCTTATTATGTTTTGATAAGAAAAACTTACTTAAAAAGCCAGTCGATGCAATCTGTTGTATATTGTATACATGCATACATGTATGTTTAATTATACTGTAATTCGCATGTCCATTATCTTCCCGCCACTTATATACTTGGAACATCCAGTGGTCATTAAACGATAGAACTAGCAACACGTATCTGTGTTATATATTACAAGTGCACGTTCTGTGTACATATTAATAAATATAATAATTAATAATAAAACAAAATCCCTCCTTACAACTTAAATGCTTTATCATTATATATTTCTTCACAAAAATGGTTCGAAAGATATCCCGTAAAACGTTACTTTAAAACTTTATAATATAATTTATATCTAGGATATTTGATTAATTCAGTCGAGCAAAAATCTGTAAATTTTAAATAACTTGCATTACATTATTTCCATAGAAAAAAAGAATTAACAAGGGAATAAAACTTTTCAATTGTTAGAATATTTAAATCATTTTTGTGATCTTGAAACATTGGATTTGGTATAAGATACATGTGATATTGCAATAGTACCTTTTCGGCCCTTTCCGTCAGTCTTCGGATGAGGACAAATCACAAATTGTTGTCAGACATATTATATACGGTTTTATCTTTTCCGGGTTTTCAGCTGTTTCCGCGGGATTTTCCGCGGAATAAACTCTGCTTATTTGAAACACATATGCAACACAATATTTTTTTATAAAATTAATTATTATGTCTTATGTTACCCTAGGATTGCCCATAAAATGATAAATGAATCATTAAGACGTTGAAATAAATGAAAAATCGTGCAAACATTGTACAACAATCAAGACACATTTCTCGATATAATGAGATAAATACATTGCACACAAACAAACTGAAATTTAATGTATATTGAGTTTAACCATTTATCACACACCCGTGCCGATTTTGCGACTCCGTAAATATGGTATTGCACGGCCGTGCATATATTTTGACGTGACGTCATTAGCGTTATACAAACATAGTGTAAAGACGCGCTAAATGTTAGCGTTATACTATAGGCGCGTCAATGAAAAATGACTCTTATTTCACTTGAAACGGTCTTTATTTTGGGTATGTGATAAATAGAATATTAAATTCGTGTAAGTTTATTACTGAATTTATTGCACTCGTTGAATAAAATAATATTATGCTCGCCAGAGGCTCGCATAATATAATTTTATTCAACTCGTGCAATAAATTCAGTATTGAACTTACACTCATTCAATATCCTCTATATATATAACTTGCCTGAATAGTGTACCGAAAGTGATGCGGTGACTGAACTGTGCTCTGGTGAATTTAAAATGGCATAATTACAGTCGTGATCTGGAAATTAAACTTCAAAATACCAAGAAATTCGTTTTTGTTCATCCCTAGGACTTGCGGAATTTACATGTATGTCCCATGCAGTTTCATCCGTGTAGTCGCATCACGTTTTATAAGTATACACTTCGTTGCTTTATTTCTATTTTTTATTTTGAAATATCAGGATTATGAATTCTGTTATGTTGTTTTGTATTAATTTATTAAAATAATGTGGCCAGATAAATGTGAACTTGCGGGTTTATTATTTAGTGTATGTAGATTAAGCTTCTTTAAAATATTTCAGTGCGTGTATCTCTGTGATGTGGCAAAGAAATTAGGCATTTAAACTTTTATATTCATTCATATTATTCTATTTTATTTTTAATCGTACATTTTACATGAAATGTTATACATTATGACATAATTGATCATGAAATTCAGATAACCAAAATTGAAAATTAAATAATCAGTAAGTTGTAATGGTTGAACATTACGTTTATAAATCAACTTAAAACAATGTGCAGAATGTGTCACCATGGCGACGTCAATTTTCTTTTGATTGTTTATATCAGGTGGTTGATATTCGTTTTATTACGAATTTCATTTTATGCGTCATTTTTCCCTAGTATTTGTATAATTGTCCATTATTTATAACAGTCCGATATACAAACAACAATCCTATATATCACCCATTCATCATCGTAACAACTGCATGTGTCTTTATTTATATATAACTTACATGCCGGACACCAATTTTTCATAAACTTCCCAGACAAACCATCTTACGCATGCCCACTTTAATAATTTACGCCAGAAATAATTATTGTTTTAATTTATTTATTTAAATTTTCAGAGCTTCTATGTCCTTTATAGGTAATTGTTTTTAATAATTATAGGTAATTGTTTTTAATAATTATGTTGATCATTTATGTATTTCTGCGCTGTATTTAAACCTTTTGATATATGAATTAAAATGATTTACACCAGAAATTGTTGTTACTTATCTAATTAAATGATCAAGGGTTTGTTTATGTCCTTTTCAGGCATAAACAGCCATTTCATACAAGAATGACCATACATTTACGACATTTACTATTATATAAATATATATCTATGTCTGTACTTTTCAGATTATAAGCAATTATATGTTGAAAAATGCTAAGAATATTAACAGCATGCTATCACAGAAAATATTGCTGTGCATTAAACTTATTTTTGTACAGAATTATCTTAACTTCCTTTTCGTGACATGGTGAACATGCCTCTTCCGTTTCCAGCATTTATATTGTTGACTCTTCTTTGACTGCAACAATAACAAATAACAAGTCATACGGCTGAGTTCAGAAAAGGAGCATCTAAAGTTGCCGCATGAGCATATTGTTATCAAAGCACAGAAGGCGCTGAATTTGTTTGGGTCTCAGAATGTCAGAAAGGTGAAGGTTGTGAGATTATAAACCAATTTGTTTTTGTATAGTTCCGCCAGTGTTTTCCAGTGTTTTAACTGTAGTATAGTCTGATTTTATTGACCTGTCAATAATGAATACATTATAGCACTCATTTAAATATTCTATCCCACTTCGGTTTTGTCCGTTCATTTTACGAGAATTAATATGGAGTATATCACTAACGTTTGGAAAACTCCCTATAACTTAATGTTAGTTCTCGTAACATCCGCAATCGCACAGTCGGTTAAGTGATTACCTAATGTATGAGAGGTCCGATGTTAGATCCCGTCTGTTGACATTCATTTTAGACTAATTCTGTCTTTATTTTTAGGTATATTTTTAAGAAAATGGTCAAGCGCTTGCAAAATGTCTACATGGATATTGAATCAACTAAGACACACTGAATTGTCACATTTTGTATCCGAATGAATTTTCAGTATCATTTCTTAAACAATGTTATACATACAAAAATATAGTATATTTACAAAAGAGTGCAAAAAACAACAAGATAGATTTATTGTCTGTTGAGTTGTTGGACTTCGATATTCTAGCTTTCACAGAAACTTGGTTAAGCGATTCTGTCTCCGATGAAAATCTGAAAATTCCTACATTTCATTTGCCTCTCCGCAAAGACAGATACGGAGACAGTCATGGAGGTATTATTATATATGTTAAAAACCACTTTCACTTCAAGCATAGAGCTGATCTTGAGCCAAATAACCTAGAATGCTTATGGGTCAAGGTTACATTGCATAACAACAAAAAGATACTTTTTGGCAACTTTTACAGGCCACCTAACTCTGATTCAATTTATAATAGCTTAATAGAAGAATCATTTTCACTGGCTGTCGATACTGGGTTTTTCGATATATTCATCACGGGAGATTTTAATTTCAATACTCAAAATCGTAATGCATCTTTAAATATAGCTTCACTCTGTCGAGAGAACGATCTTGTGCAACTTATTAATGAACCGACACATACATTTTACCGAAAACTCAAACTCAACTCTAGATCTTATATTTGTATCTAAAGCTGAAAATGTTTTATTTTCTGGGGTCGGTGACCATTTTCTTGACCAAAATGTTTGGTTTCACTGTCCAGTCTTTGCTCTGTTGAAATTTCACAAGCCAAAATTGCTTTCCTATTCAAGACACATATGGATGTATGACCGTTGTGACTTTAACACTCTGAAACAAGCACTAGGTGAGTTCGACTCTTGTTACCATGAGAACATCAATATTCATGCAACCAATGTAACAGAAAATATTTTAGAAATCAGCAGCAAATGTATCCCTAATAAAATTGTCAGAATACGTCCTAACGATGTACCATGGATGAATACATCAGTCCGTAAAGCTATTAGAAAACGTAAATATGCATACAGGAAGGCCAAACAAACTAACAGCGAATCCTCTTGGGCAAAATTTAGGAGACTTCGTAATGACACCGTCACATTAATGCGACGCTCTAAACTTGATTATTATGAACAAATGGCAAATAAACTTAAATCCGAACCTCTCTCACCTAAGTCTTGGTGGTCTACCCTTAAGTATTTTATTTCACCAAATACAGACAAAAATATACCTTCTTTAAAAAGCCCATATACTGACAATCTTATACACGATTCCTTTGAAAATGCTGGACTGTGAACAACTATTTTTGTAGCCAAACTTTACTGAATGATAGTGGTAAGCAAGTCTCGGAAGCAACTCCTCCAACTGACACTAATCTCCTAACATCTCTGGTTCTTAGTCCACAGGAAATAGAAGACGCATTAAATAATCTCTCTACAGGAAAAGCATCGGGCCCAGATGGAATAAACAACCATATTCTCAAAGAATCATCAGCTGAATTAACAATCCCTCTATGTTCTATCTTTAATCACTCTCTACGTTCATGTATAGTCCCTGAAACTTGGAAAGACGCAAATGTCTGTGCTATTTACAAAAAGGGTGACACTTGTCTCCCTGTCAACTATAGACCTATTTCATTACTCAGTTGCATTGAAAAGGTTTTCGAAAGAGTTATCTTCAAACACATCTATAATCATTAAAACGCTATCCGGTTTTTGTCCCCTTTTCAGTCTGGATTTAGACCAGGTGACTCCACAGTTAATCAGTTAACACTTTTATATGATACATTTTGTAAAGCGCTCGATGATGGTTTAGAAGTAAGAACGATTTTCTTTGACATAAGTAAGGCATTCGATAAGGTGTGGCACAAAGGCCTGTTGGTGCTGGTATTTCGGGTAAATTGTTAGATTGGTTTTCTAATTATCTCTCCGAAAGACGACAACGCGTTGTGCTACCTGTTACTCAATCTACATGGGATGCAGTAAATGCTGGAGTTCCTCAGGGCTCAATTTTAGGACCGACCCCTATTGTTTCTTATTTTTATAATGATATTGTCGTTGACATTGGAAGTCATATCCGTCTTTTTGCTGACGATACCAGTTTATATATTGTTGTTGAAAACCCAAATGCTGCTGTAGAACTCCTCCAATCTGATATCCTAAAAATAACAGAAAGGGCCGATACGTGGTTAGTTAACTTTAAACCTGCAAAGTCCGAATGCCTATTGCTAAGTAGAAAAATGCATCAGCAAAGCCACCCATCTCTAAACATGCATGGCCATATTATACCGGAAGTAGGACACCACAAACATCTGGGTATCATTCTTTCAAATGACTGCTCTTGGCATGAACACATTAACTTTATAGTAAATAAAGCATGGAAACGGGTTCACATTATGCGTAGACTGAAATTTACTCTTGATAAGAAATCCCTTGAAGTAATATACACTTCTTTCATCCGACCATTTCTAGAATATGCTGATGTTATATGGAATAATTGCTCTATGGCTGAAAAGGATATTCTTGATAAGATCCAAAACGAATGTGCTCGTATTGTATCGGGAGCAACCAAACTGGTCTCTCTCGATAAACTTCAACAGGAAGTGAATTGGTCATCCCTAGAAGAGAGACGACGCGTTCACAGGCTTATACTGTTTTATAAGATGATAAATGGTCTTGCACCAGAATATCTAACAAATCTCGTTCCCCCAAATATTGGATCAACGTCTTCGTACAACCTTCGAAACCCAGATCAGTTGAGACCTGTATATTCCCGAACTAACCAATATTACATTTTTTTTTACCCGTGACAGTTCGCGATTGGAATAACCTATCAACAGAATGATGTAAGAAATTCACCCACTTTAAATGTTTTTAAAAGTAAAGTTATGCCAGTCAGTGATAGTACGCCCGCTTATTTTTACAGCGGATCACGAATGGCACAGGTCTTACATGCTAACCTTCGCATGAATTGTACCAAACCAAATCATCACCTTTTCACTCGCAATATAGTCCAATCTACCCTTTGCCATTGTGGACAACCTGAAAACAACTATCACTATCTTCTCGAATGTCACTTTTATAGTTGCCACCGAACATGCCTTTTTACAAAAGTGCGTCAAATCACTCAAAATGTCTCTCTTCATACTCTTCTGTTTGGGGTTGTTTCTCTTTCTCAATCAGACAATTCGGAGTTATTTTTGGCCGTCCAAAAATACATAATAGTGCGAGGTTTGCATGACGAGTAAATGTTGCAAAGTACTGTCTACGACTTAACAATTACACTGGTAAACACTTAAACAATAATAATCGTTTTTATACTGTCTATGTGCTAAATATTCATTTATCTCTTCATCTCTAAACGTTGGTTTTCATCTTAATCTTCCTTCTTCTTTTTCTCTTTCTTTATTTTTTTCTATTAATATATTATATCAAAATATCTATCAATTACAAATAATGCAAGAGCCTTACCACATGTCCTAGTTGTGTGTATTGTTTTCAAAAATATTTTGTATACAATTAATAGAAGCGGTTGTGGTACACATTTGTTATATGCTCTTTACTTGCTCATCTACCAGCCATGTATAAGTTTTATTGTAATTTATCAATAATTGAGATTGACTTTAATAAGCACCTAGTGCTTCCGTCAAAATCCATTGCGTGTATTATGTTAGTATAGTTATGAAACTGTGTGTATAATGTATGATTAAAATATATGCAATAAATATGTTTAAACTAAAACATATTAAAAGAGAACAACCATAATTTCAAATTTTTTGAAAATAGTTATGAATAAGAAAAAAACCTTAGACATACACTGTTTCGATCTTACAACAAGCAGGACATTTTGATATTATATATCCGTGGTTTACCCTATTGCGCTAAAACGGTCAGCGTAACTAATTCATAAAAACTAGATAATTTAATCACATCTTACTGCGTACCTCTCACGGAATTTACCGAACATATATCGAATATTAATATATTCTGTGCATTGACCGTATAATGAGTATGTAATTGACAGGTTAATAAAATCAAACAATAAATTGACTATAAGACTAATTGCAACTGTGATATTCAATTCAATGTTTATTTGACTTAAACAATTGAAAAATATGAGTTGCCTTAACTGGGATTTGAACTCCAGACATCTCGCTTCCTAAGCGAGCGTGCAAACCCCTCAGCCACGGTGAAGTTATATGTTAACGGCCTGAAGAAAACCATATTATTCTAAATTTATTATTTCGACGCTAAACATGTTGTTTAACACAGATGTAAATAATCCTGGAACTTACTATAAGCATGTTTATCTATCTTTAATAAAACAATATTAGAAATCTTCGACCATTCGGGAACTATTTTGCTTGAAAATTGATGCGCCTGTCATTTGACAATCTTTACGCAGTGATCTCCCCTGACATTTTCGGCGTTAGTGTACATATAAAGGGAAGTAACCGCTTCAAAAAGCGAACTACTTTAGGCATTTGCAATTAACAGCATCAGGGTTGGAAAGTTTGCTACCATTATTTGTTTTGTCTGACGACCCAAACAAATAAAAATGACCGTTTTTATTGAAAAGCCGCCTGTTACAAGTTCAATCTGTTATGTAACTATGAAAAATGCTTCAATACCGACGAAACTTTGCATAAATGTTGACTGGACAATAGCCTTTGTAACAGCATGCTCAATCTTAAATTTCTTGTTACCATGATAACGATAGGGGCGTCTCAAAATTGCCAAATATCACTATTTTGCATTGTTTCAAAGTGCTGCAACTTATAAATGAATTCAGACAGAGTGAAAGCCTTTCAGCGTTGGTTACAAGTTACCTGAAGATCTACCTGAGACCATTTTCAGCCTGTCATATGTCCAAAATTTTCTTGGCGATAAGGGGCATTACGGGCCCCCTTCAACCCCCAAAACAGAAGGGGGCACATCCTTCTTCTGGCAATCCCTTAATGTACCTTTTGGATAGGGAGCGGCGTCGAAAAAGTGATCACTCTTTAACAACATTTCTCAATCGAAAAACAGTGTTTTGGGGACATTATTTGACGCCGCAAAAGGGAGGGTTGGACAAACATCAAAACACGCCTATTTGAGGTAAAAGTTTAATTTGTTACGAAAATTCAAGATACTTGAATACTATTTAAGAAATCAAAATAACATTATATATGCATGTAATAACTCCAAACACTTTGTACAAAACTTTTCTCGACCTTGCAAACTTTGTATTCTTTATCTATTTTTTACATTTTCTCACATTTAAACAACAAGTTTTGGACGGTAAATGAGAATCTTTATGTCGTGTTAATATTCAATAATGACTGAGAAAGATATCCAATTATGTCCCAACTACGATTCAATTTTAATAGAATAAAAATTGGCGGCGCAAAAGAACGGAGACTGAATCTGTCACGCATGACTTGTATTGTGTTGTATTGCACTGCATTGCATTGTATTGTATTATTATACTGGATTTGTAAGGTTTTTTTAAACATGTAAAATAGAACACCAATATGAGATGAACTTCATTTTATTTTACATTTGGTTTTACCTGTTGAATAATATTTTAATTTTAATTATATATGCACGTAATTGTATAGAAATAACAACATGTTTCCGAAATAATCAAAAGTGAAAAAGTTGAAAGTAGAAATAGATTTAATGAAAATAAAATAATGCTTTTTTTTCTTATTCCTCGGCAAAAATGGAAAGAAATGTTCTAGTTTTCAACAGATTTGACCGTTACAGCACATCTTTATCCTAGGATCGTAGGCTTTCGTACCACAACATCTCGTACCATCAGCTTTCCGAGCCACGGATTCATTACAACACAGGCTCAAGTTCTGGTCGTATGCTTTCGTGCCGCAGCATCGGGTTCCTTTACTTTTGCTTACAACCTTTCCATTGCAACATAGGCTTAAATTTTGAAAATATGCCTGCGTTCCACAACATTTCGTACCGTCTCTTTTACTTGGTGTGTTTCCATTGCAACAGAGACTCAAATAAGAAAAATATGCTTTCGTGCCACAACAGCTTGACCCATCTGACTTGCTTACTTTTTTCCCATTACAACACATACTCAAATTAGGGTGGTATGCCTTCGTGTCACAGCATTTCGTACCGTCTCTTTTACTTGGTGTGTTTCCATTGCAACAGAGACTCAAATCAGAAAAATATGCTTTTGTTCCACAACAACGAGACCCATCTGCCTTGCTTACTTTTTTTTCATTACAACACATACTCAAATTTGGATTGTATGCCTTTGTGCCACAGCATTTCGTCCCCTCACGTTTGCTTACTGCCTTTCCATTGCAACACAGACTAAGATTTGGGTAATATGCTTTCGTACCACAACAACTAGTCCCGTCTGATTTTCTCGCCCTTTCTCCATCACAACACCTGCTCAAATTTGGGTCGTATGCTTTGGTACCACAGCATTTTGTACCATCTCTTTTGCTAGCTGTGTTCCCATTGCAACAAAGGCTCAATGTTGGATTGTATGCTTTTGTACCACAGCAAGTTGTTCCATCAGCTTTACTCGCTACTTTTCCATTGCAACATAATTTCGTACCTCGGTCATAAGCTTTCGTCCCACAGCATGTCGTACCGTCACGTTTGCTTACAACGTTATCATTGCAACACAAACTTATAGTGGGATGATAGGCTTTCGTACCACAACATCTTGTTCCGTCTCTTTTATTGACTCTATTTCCGTTGCAACATAAGCTCAAATTGGGATTATATGCTTTAGTATCGCAGCATCTTGTTCCGTCTGCTTTATTTGCCGTTTTTCCATTGCAGCACAGACTTAATCTGGAGTCATATGCTTTTGTTCCGCAGCAACTATTACCGTCTGATTTACTTGCAACTGTTCCGTTACAACATCTGCTCAAATCAGTTTCGTATCTTCTCGTTCCGCACACGCTTGTTCCTGTAATTAAACTTTGCACAGTAATTACACTTGAATTATATCAGGGATTGATTAATTAGAATAAAGTTAAGAGTGTCGGTGTGGCCGAGTGGTTAACGCGTCGGACTATTTATCTAAATATTGATGGCTGCGTTAGTTTCAACCAAGTCACGGCAAGCCGTTGTTTCCGTGAGCAAGACACTAAACATATACATACATTGCATAGTTCTGGTTGATTCCATAAACAGATGCGATAATTTTTCAATAAGCTTATATCTCCCAACGCAATCGAACTAAAATAAATTTGTATTGATATCCTCGGTCCGCTATTTGAAGTCAACACATAGTTTGAATTTGTCCCTTAAAGTTACTGTTAAAAATGGTCTGTTCAGTTAAAGGTATTATGCGATGTAATGTTTAAACTAAAGTTACTCCATGGTTAATAAATGTGGGACATTACTATTTTGTCGAATCTTTACTTTAAGAGTATTACTTCTAAGACTTAAGTAAATATTCGGTACCTCCATTCACAGGAGTAATGATTGTGATTACGAAACAAACGACAATTACTCCTATTTCTTTCATTTTGTCTCCGACGCAAGCACCTGTCATCAGATGGTAATACCCTACAAAATATAGAAATGATTAGGCACATATTACAACATGAAAGTCCACGTCTTATCATCTTTATTGTCGGTGACAGAATACTAAATTTCGTACTTGTAGGACCCACGTTATCGTAAACATTTATTGCATTGATTTGTGTTTATGACGGAAGTGTGTATGAATAACAATTACCAAAAAGTAGCACAGAGACTTTGTGAAAATTGTTGTTACTAAAATCAAAATATTAAACATACGATGTACTTCCTTATGGATAATTGTTGAAAACTATTCCATAGAGTCAGTAATATTGATTCTTAAAGCCCAAAAGTTTGCAAAAATAAATTTGTTTCTAAACTTATACGGCTATTCGACATTATACAGTCATTTCATGAGTGTTTGTGGAACAGGTAAAAACTGTTGCCTAGGTAATCAGGGATGACGTTTGGAACAGTTGCAAGAGGCCGAATGATATCCATGACATTGTGGGACAACAGTTTTCTTTTCCAAAAACACCCATGAAATAATTGTTTTATTATCTAATACTTTGCAATCAAACTACAATAAATATTGCAACAACATACAAATAACATTTTTTTAATTGTTTACATATATGAATCTTATAGACAAACCACTATTGTACATTAACCTAATCGACGTTCGATAATCGAAAAGTGGCGGGCGGCGTTAACGGAAATATCTTACTCTGAAGCAAGTTTTAAACATAATATTTCATAAACGTTTACTAATTTTGAAACCTGAACTCTAGCTTCTCACGTCTTTTCTTTCGCTATTTTTATTATCATTTTTTATATCACTTTTGTCCTACAACAATACTTTGTCAGTTGCTAGATAAAAATATGTTTGATCAAAGTTTTTTATTAAATATTTCCAGCAAAATGATTTAACTGTATCAAACATTGACCAAATATTGAAGCATATAAGCTGTATTGTCAATACGGAATCCTTTTCCACTATACAAAATCATTACCACGATAAGAATTATGCAAAACAGTCAAATGTATAAAGCATCCTTTCGTTTAAATCAAGTCAAAATGTCACCAAAGCTAATTTATTTTTGCTGCAGTATTATAATTAAAATGTCGCAAATAAATTATGTGTGTTTTAACTTTCTTCAAAGGTATTTATAATTACATGTGAGTATAAATAACGTTATAACTTACCGCACGAGAAGAACACGCTTAATGTGATGTTTTTGTTTTATAAAATAGTTCTAAATATTTCCACCGGTTCTACAGATAATACTGTTTGCTTCAAAATGAGATTAAAACGCCCAGCACAACTGCCTCTGTATTCATTTATTTATATACCTATTTCAAATGTCAAATATTGAACACGATCAACCGAAATCAGCATCTGATGATACTTTAATTAGTGTAATGTTAGATAATTGTCACATGAACTTTACAAATTACTTTAATAAGTCTATTTAAACGCTTTCATAAGCCAATCATCTCTTGTGATAGTCAGGGTAATCATATTTGTACAAAGTGCATGGAAAATATCGAAATTACTTAATTTTCTGTAAAATGATAAATCGTCTCCAAAATGTTCCTGAAAATCCAGTATAATTCAACACGTTTATGTGTGTGTTATATATATATTGATATATATTGTAAGTCATAATCACCGGGGCAACGTTTAAAGGGACCTTTAATACAAAGATAAGCAATGTCCTTTTATATGATAATTTTTTTCTTTCCCTTCTGATGGAAAATATGCAAAATATTATTAGTCGATATTTTCATTTTATTTAATTAAAGCCAACTTTCATACGAATTATATTATTTACTCCCTGTAATTGTCGTTTCCCACAAACTCAGAGCTTTTAAAATCATTTAACTATGTAGAAGCTATGTAGTTTAGGAACAAAATTGGTTTGAGAACAATCTTAAGGTAAGTAAATAAATATTTAAAAAAAATATAATGTGTTACTTCCTAATTGAAAAAGAATTCGAGCAACAAAATCATGGAATTTATATACTCAACATTTTCCGGTTTAACTGGGATGTGTAGTTGGCTATAAGAGACCATTGTATTGGGTTTGAAAGACATGCATTTCACGCATTCAGTAAAACAATTTTATACAAGATGTAACATGTATAAATTCTTTATTCATAAACTGATTTTCTAAATATAGATTTTTTTTATTCCACCTTTCACATATTCATGTCGTGGATACCTCATATTAATATAATAACTCAAATTTGTTTTCAAGTTATATTTCATGCATATTTATAACGTCAAATTTAAACCCACCAATCAGGTAATTGTTTAATTAAGCGGACTGGTAGTGATGTAATAAAGTGAATACAAATAAAGTTAATGAAGTTTAAACAAAATTAATATTTAGGTTTGACACTAAGTATGTTATTATTCATCCGTATTTAGTAAGTATGATGTATGAATGATAATATTATGTATGATGTAGTTCAACATATACATTTGTACATCTTTTCACAGAAATGTAATACTCGTACACACACAGAGTTTAAAAGCACGGTGCTCAAGTATGTTACATACATTGAATTCCTTTTTATTGTATTGTAATTTGTGGGGAAACTCGGTAAAGCATTTTTTCTTCTTTTAGACTTGCAAGAAATTTGCGGTTAGTAATGTAGTGGTAAACATCGTTATTTTTACATGGCAATGATAATGACGAGCATGTTGACGAAACTGTATGTTGTAATTAAAGTTGTTACCACACTTAAGTGAAATTTTACATATGTATATAATTATGCTTCTAAAACAATTTTCAAACATCGAAGAATTTGTAAAATATGTATTGCAAAAATATTTGTCACATGATATTTAATCATTCAAATATATGTCTTCATTTTTAATGAAAAAATTGACTTAGACTTTTTAAAAAATAAAAGTTTAAATATCTCCCTTTATTAACATGAAGAAATCTTTACAAATAGTGCATTTTGGAACTTACAATAGTGATAAATCTTCATTTGAGCATTATATTTATGATATAAATCATAAAAAAATGAATTACATGATCTTTAAAGTATTATAAAAAACAATCTAAACAATAAGAAAGATTGTTATCAATGAAATACACGAATCTAAGCGGAAGAGATGGCTTTTTTTCTACGTAGAATGGAAATTGTACGTGATAAACGTGGTTTGTAAAACACGGTGTCCCTAGCGCTATCAGAAGTAAACATCAAACCATGACAATCGACAATACCATCCTTGGTTTTACAAATATAAGTTTACAATACGCTCTTATGTTCTTTTTATAGTACCATTCGTTCATTAATGTTGCATGCCCTTTGAAATATATAAAATATTGTTATTTGTTGAAAACTCTCGTACAGTAAAACATTTTCATCATGTAAACATGTATGAAATTAGTTCTTGAGTAATGTATACGTAGTAATAATAATAGTTATAATAAATATTTGATGAACAGCGTAATGACGATGAAGGTGACAGTGGTGTTCGTGGAGGCAGAGATGTTGCCGACGGAAATGAAAGTGATAACAATGATACCTCTGAAAAAGATTTGTTGGGTTTCCCTTCAATGAATAGAGCGAGAAAGCTGCATATTTTTTAATTCATTTGCATTACTAACTAAAGAATCGAAATAAAAAGAAATATTCATATTACATGTACTTAAATGAGACAGATCTTTACTACCAGATTGTTGGCAAGTGAAGTTATAGGTGATGATTTCATTTTTTCCTACATATACTATAAATGTTACGGCGGCACAAGAAAAACATGCTGCGGCACCAGAGCTTATACAGTTTTTACTCTCAAACACGCTGTACAAGCGTTAAACACTACGGCGCAACTAGATCAAATCTCAAGCTTTGGAATCAAATATCAAACATGCTGTGTTGGGGTGATACATTATGGCGCAAGAAAATCATGCCGAGTCACTAAAATTCCAATTATAACCATGCTATTCATAAATCTCCATTACTAATTTATCAAAGTCTTTTAATGGAATATTTTTATGCTTATCAGATCATAGTTTTCTATTCAATTCGTTCATTACTCGTTATTCCATACTCTCTATTGTTTCAAGATATCTTGTCAACTTAAATCCTTTGAAAACAGGATGGTTACCTATATACCTAAAACACAAATTCAACAACGTCCAATATCAATACAGGGCCATTTAAAAGAAGTTCATAAATAGTTATGTATTTATTTGTCCATATGGCACAGATGCTTCCTTAATCTAATGAACATCTGATGATAATGGCAGACGAACAGACAAAGGAAATTGTACATGACTCTCCCTACCTGGCATAAAAACGCCATCCAACTTTTCCAATGTGGGCATCTTGATTTTTCCCAATATAGAGAATTTAAAATCTCAATATTATATCTTACAGTATGCTTTAAAAAAAATAAAAACAAGCAAAACCCATGATGTGCTGACCAACATTACTGTAAAGTTTCATGATTCTAGGTCAAATACGTACTGTTTGAGAATTTGCAAATTGCGAATCGTTTACCAACTTAAGGTCAATAACTCTACTACTACTGTATAAATCAACAAGCAAACTCCCAGGAAGAGGTGAAACCGAATAAGCTTTACTGTGGAAAAGATTTGACAAAGTGATAACATTTGTTGAAATAGCCATGAGTGAAACTGTAAATCAGTGACATTTAGAAAACACTTAAATGTTTTGCTTGTTAATATTAATAATACATGTTTATTTCAATGTCATCATTAAAACATCATTAATTATATTTGATATACTTGAACGGGATTAATTTGAAATATACTTAATGTGCTTATTTTTTTAAACAAGGGGAATGTTGCATATTGTATACATATGTTGAATCTTAATATTATTATCTTATATTGTAATTCGCATGTCAATTATCTTCCCGCCACTTTATACTTTGAACATTCAGTGGTCATTAAACGATAGAACTAGCAATACGTGTCTGTGTTATATAATACAAGTGCACGCTCTGTGTTCATATTTATAAATATATCCATAATACAACATAATGTTTTGTTAAAATTTAGATACAACACCAGTTTGAGATGAACTTTGTTTTATTTGACATTTGGATTTTCTAGATAAATATGCATATATATTCAATGAAATGTTTTGTTTTATTTAATTTTTCTTATTCCTCGGCAAAAGTAGAAAGAAATGTTCCCCTGTTCAACAGATTTGACCGTTACAGCACATCTTTAGCCTAGGATCGTAGGCTTTCGTACCACAACATTTCGTACCATCAGCTTTCCGAGCCACTGATTCATCACAACACAGACTCAAGTTAGAGTCGAATGCTTTCGTGCCGCAGCATTTGGTTCCTTCACTTTTGCTTACAGTCTTTCCATTGCAACATAGGCTTAAATTTGGAAAATACGCCTTCGTTCCACAGCAACTCGTTCCGTCGGATTTACTTACTTTTTCCAGATTACAACATATACTCAAGTTTGGGTCGTATGCCTTCGTGCCACAGCATTTCGTACCATCTCTTTTACTTTGAGTGTTTCCATTACAACAGATGCTCAAATCAGGAAAATATGCTTTCTTTCCACAACAACTCGACCCATCTGCCTTGCTTACTTTTTCTTCATTACAACACATACTCAAAGTTGGATTGTATGCCTTCGTACCACAGCATTTCGTCCCCTCACCTTTGCTAACTGCCTTTCCATTACAACACAGACTAAGATTTGGGTTATATGCTTTTGTACCACAACAACTCGTCCCGTCGGATTTGCTTGCCCTTTCCTGATCACAACACATGCTCAAATTTGGGTCGTATGCCTTGGTACCACAGCATTTCGTACCATCTCTTTTGCTGGCTGTGTTCCCATTGCAACAAAGGCTCAAAGTTGAGTTGTACGCTTTTGTACCACAGCAACTTGTTCCATCAGTTTTACTCGCTACTGTTCCATTGCAACATAATTTAATACCTTTGTCATAAGCTTTCGTCCCACAGCATGTCGTACCGTCACGTTTGCTTACAACGTTACCATTGCAACACAAACTTAAAGTGGGATTATAGGCTTTCGTACCACAACAACTTGTTCCATCTCTTTTACTGACTGTATTTCCGTTGCAACATAAGCTCAAATTGGAATCATATGCTTTAGTATCGCAGCATTTTGTTCCGTCTGCTTTATTTGCCGTTTTTCCATTGCAGCAAAGACTTAATCTGGAGTCATATGCTTTTGTTCCGCAGCAACTATTACCGTCTGATTTACTTGCAACTGCTCCGTTACAACATCTGTTCAAATCAGTTTCGTATCTTCTCGTTCCGCACACGCTTGTTCCTGAAATTAGAATTTGCACTCTTATTACACTTTAATAACAGCAGGTATTAATAAGAATAAAATTAAGAGTGGCGGCGTTGCCAAGTGGTGAACATGTCAGACTAGTTATGTAAATAATGCTGGTCGCGTTGGTTTGAACCAAGTCACGGGCAAGCCGTTGTTTCCGTGAGCAAGACATTTTACATTCATTGCAAAGTTCTGGTTGGTTCCAGGAATAGATAGGATAATGTTTGTTTCAATAAGCTGATAACTTCCAACGCAATCGAACTAAAATTAACTGTATTAACTAATGATATCCATGATGTCACGAGACATCATGTACATGTATGAGCAACATAAAACTAGAAGCAAAACATGATTTTTTTGTACAAAAAAGAAGATTTAAATTAATTATTCTAAACGCTTAGTCCGTTGGCGACAGCAAATTTTCTAGAAATAAGACCAGTGTAGACCAAAATGAGGCAGTTGATACCAGTATGTAGTTGGTTTGCACGGTTCGCTATTCAGTCAACACCAAGTTTGAAATTGTCCCTTAAAGTTATAAATTGTTTTGTCAAGTTTGTTAAAAGCTGACAGCTCAAATATATTAAGCAAGATAAGGGTTAAATTAGAATTACAGGATAATAAATGTAGGACATTACTATTTTGTCGAATCTTTACATTACATATGAGTATTACTTCTTAGACAAATAAAGTAAATATTCGGTACCTCCATTCACAGGATCAATGATTGTGATTACCAAACAAACAACGATTAATGTTATTTCTTTCATTTTGTCACCGACGCAAGCACCTGTCATCAGATTGTGATACCCTACAATTAACATGGAGAAATGATTAGGCAAATATTACAACATGAAAGTCATGAAACGTCATACATGTATGTACTTTAGACTATTACTTTTCGTACATGATAGGAACCACTTTATTGTAAGCATTTATTGCATTAATGTGTGTTTATGGCGGCTTGGGTATGAATAGCAAGTACCTAAAAAAAGTACAAAAACTTTGTGACAATTGTTGTTATTTGAATCAAAATAATTAACATACGATGTACTATGTCATGGATAATTGTTGAAAATTAAACTTAATAGAATCATATTGATTCTTGATGCCCAATTGTCTGCAAAAATAAAGTTATTTCGAAACTTATACGGCTATTCGACATTTTACAGATATTTCATGTGTGTTTGTGGAACAATAAAAACTGTTGCCAAGGTATCAGGGATGACGTTTGGAACTGTTGTCCTTGACATTGTGGGACAACAGTTTACTTTCCAAAAACACCCATGAAATAACTGTTTTATTACCCAATACTTTGCAATCAAACTACAATATATATAACAACAACATACAAATTACATTTTTACAACTATTTTTATTGTTTACAGCTGAATCTTATAGACGAACCACTACCGTACACTAAGCTAATCGACGTTCAATAATCGAATAGTGGCGGGCGGCGTTAACGGAAATACCCCATGAAGTCGACATAAGTGTAACAGTTAAAAATGTTGACCGGTCAACAGTTCATTTCATCATTGCGCATGCACAGGATTTCAGCGTTTCAATTAAACAGTTGTAAATAAAGAATAAGCATTTATAGAAGGCTAAGGTAATATATATAAATTAATAGAAATATTTCATAAAGTTCATTTACAATGTACAAAACAACTTTACTATATTACGATATGATAAAAATTGTAAATTAAAAAGAAGAAAGAATTCCGATGAAACAATTTACTCTTTATTCAATTTTATTCTCAAGCATTTCTGTTATTTAAGTTTTAAAAAAAAATGTTTATTATTATTTTTCATAAACGTTTAAAATTGTGGTACCTGACCTCTACCTTCTCATGATTTTACTTTCGCTATTATAATATCATTTTTATATCTCTTTTGTCCTACAACAATACTTTGCCAGTTGCTAGATAAAAACTGTTTCGATAAAAACCTTTAACTAAATATTTCCAGCAAAATGCTATAATTGTATTAAACATTGACCAAACCTTGAAGCAAATAAGCTGTATTGTCAATACGGAATCCTTTTCCACTATACAAAACAACATTACCATGGTAACAAGAATCATGCAAAACAGTCAAATGTATAAAGCATACATTATTTGAAATTCTTTCGTTTAAATTAAGACTTAGTCAAAATGTCACCAAAGCTAATTTATTATTGCTGCAGTAACGGTGTTATTAACATATCGGAAATAAATTTAGACTTTTAACTGTCTTCAAAGGTATTTAGAATACCATGTGAGTATAAATAACGTTATAACTTACCGCACGAGAAGAACGCTCTAGATGTTCGATGTTTTTGTTGTATAAAATAGTTCTAAATATTTTCCTCGGTTCTAAGTTTAAAAACAGATGAAACTGTATGCTTCAAAATGAGATAAAAACGCGCTTAGCACAACTGACTCTGTATTCATTTATTTATATACCTATTTCAAATGTCAAATATTGAATAGCAACATTCAAAATCAGCGTGTGATGATACGATAATTATTGTCATGTAAGGTTGTTGACACATGAACTTAGAAAATTTACAAATAACTCTGAGCAAATAAGTCTATTTAACCGCTTTCATATGCCAATAACCTCCTGAGATAGTCACAAAGTGACTACAAAGTGCATGGGAAATATTGAAACTTTCTGTAAAATGATAAATTGTCTCTCAAATGTTCTTGAAAATCCGGTATGATTCGACATGTCTCCGTGTGTTATACTGATATATGTGAGTCATTATTACCTGAGCAACTTTCAAAGATACCTTAAATACAAAATATAAACAATGTTTTTTATATGATATATTTTCTTACCCATATGATGAAAAATATGCAAATTAATTAGTCGGTATTTTCAAATATTTGAAATATTTAAATATAAAGTCAACTTTCAGTGGAATTTTATTATTTACTCCCTCCCAAACTTTTAAAAGCATTTAACTGTGTAGAAATTATGCGCTTTAGTAACAAAATTGTTAGAAGATTTAAGAACAATCATAGGTAAGTAAATAAACATATATAAAATAATATAATGGGTTACTGTAACAATATGCCTTTAAAGTTACAACTGATATTGTTGTTATTGATGTTATTGGTTTATTTATGTTCTACTGATTATACTCTAAAAGATATATTAATATATTTCTTGGCTATAGGAACGCCTCTTTACTAGTGATTGGTTAATAGATTTCTGCGTTGATATTATCGATATACAATTCTCCTTTCGGGGAGAAGCGATAGAGAGATTGATTAAAATAGATCATAAAAATAAATGACCTGGGTTGTTGTCGTAGTTAGGGAAATAAACTTAGAAATGACTTTGTAGTTGTTGTTTAACTCCCATCCTGTTACATTACATCCTAATTGAAAAAATCATTCGAGCAATGAAATCATGGACTTTAAATACTCGCCATGTTCATAGCGTAATGCTGTTTTATCAGGGATGGGTAGTTGGCCATGGGGGGGGGACTACTGTATTGGCTTTGAATGGTATGAATTTGATGTATTCAGTAAAACCATTGTATTCAAGAAGTAATATGTATAAATTCTTTATTTATAATTTGATATTCTAAATATAATGTTTTATTACACCTTTCACACATGCATGATGTGGATACACCAGAACAATATATAATTATTCATATTATTTACAGAATAAATGTACAAGTATCTTCAAGTTTCTGTATGATATTTTACCAGTACAACAAATACATCTTTTCACAGAAATATATTATACGTGTGCACTCACAGAGTAAAAATACGGTGCTCACGGTTGTTACATGCATTGCATTTCTACTTTTTATTGTATTGTAATTTGTGTGAAACTCGGTAAAGCATTTTTTTCTTCATTTAGACATGCAGGAAATTTGCGCTCAAACATCTCAAACATATTTTTACATGAGTTGACATTGATAATGACGAGCATAATAAAGTATTATGAAAAACAATCTAAATAATAAGAAAGATTATAACTTTAAGCGGAAGAGATGGCACTAATTTTTTTAACACTTTTATTTGTGGATAATGCTGTGCAACAAAAATGATTTTTCGGGAACAAGGCGTGAGCAACTAAAATACAAGTCTGCAAATAATCTTTTTTGCTTCATCGTTTTTCACAGAAAAACGAAATGTTTACGAAAAATACCCCTTGTCCCTTCAAGAAGACGAAAACATTCCGTGCATTATTTTCTAAGTATGACGAATGAAATTTCATAAAAATTAAAAGAATTCCGTTAGAAATGAAGCGGTGAAGCAGAAATTATTATTTGACTATTTAACTCAGATCACATACTCGTTATTTCAGATCTTATTTCTGCCCGGGTTGTTTTACATTTTGTCATAAGAAAACGTCAAATCAGCCTGTTGTACTAGTTTATGATTGTTCAAAATTAATATAACTGCGTTTTAAGTTACTGTAAGTCACTCGTCTATATCGGTCATAATTAACACTTAACCTTAAAAATTTTAGTTGGTGAATAGGTTTTAAATCTAACAATGCGTGAATGTTCAAAAATTGGTACAGTATATCTTGAAAATATTTTTTTTGTAAATGTTGCCATATGAAAAAGATTGATTTGTAATACATTACGTAAATTTCCTTCGGCAGTTGAATACTTATAGTACTATGCTAAAAAAAATCTACGTTAAAAAAAAACAAGGGTATAATGTATCATATGAGCCCCGTACACAAACCAACTTTAAATGCGTTTAGCCCAGCATGCGCTTCCGTGCATTGATGGGATCCATTTTTTCGCTACATTCTTAACTGTTATGGGGTCTGTAAGAAAAACCAGGCCCCTAAAATTAGACACGGGATCCCGCTGGTCTGACCCATGCTGGGCCCAAAAACCAATTATTTGGTTTTTCAGGGCGCGTCATTTTTACTTAATGTAGACAAATTCAGCACACACAAGTATTTGAATAACTTGCATTTTACATTTTCATTTAAAAAAGGGCATTATAAAAAGCATATTCGTATAAAGTATGAAAATCGAATGGGATATTCCTTCAAAGACGTTAAACGGCTAAAATATTAAGGAAGTGATAACATACGATACATGTACATGTAATATAATACCATACGCTACAATAAAAACATTAATTTACGTCTTGCGATATTTTAAGGAAAGTGGAAAACGTGCCTCATAAGAAGTTACCATTGCGAAATTTAACGTTAGGAGATTTTGCGACATTTTTACCGACGGGTAAGATATTTAGCGACATTTAGTGGCAAATGCAACATATAACGGGTCCACAAGTGTTGCAAAGACTGATGTGCAGAAACAAATAACTTACAAACAGCTGGACACTTTAATGGCCATTACCACGCCCATTTAATGCCTTATAATTGATTGTTAACTCATTTTGAATTAATGTGCGCTAGCCTTTTACTTATTACTTTCAATAGAAAAATCAGTTTAGCATCCTAACATTATTTAGAATACAAAATTAAATAAGCAGTATGAAAATGTGGTTAATATGAAAGATATTATATATAACAACAAACCGTAAATCTGACCTATATGTACTATATCACCGTAACTTAACAATGACTCTTCATATTTTTTTAACAAAAGAAAGTCATTTTTTTTGGCGAAGCATATCCAATTTCACTTATAGGCCAAATATAATAATATAAGTTGTTACTTAAAATTTGTATCTAAAATATGAGAACATTTTGATAAAATGTCGAATGATGACTTACAAAATGTATCTTATCAAAAGAGAGAATCGAGTTTTGAGTTTGTCAATTGTTTTTTAACATTAGCACATTCCTTAACCTATATGTACAGAAAAGCAAAAACCAATAAGACAATGTAACGCAATAAAAAATATATATAGTTATATCATTTTTTTCTGTAAACAGAATAAAAGTTAAAATGAGAACATTTATAGCAGTCTATTTACTGTTAAATATCTTGAAAAAAAAACCTGAAAAAAGTGATCTCTCAGAAGCATTTAAAACAGCAAAAGTAAAATTGCAGACTCGGTTTGATTGAATACGTACACGAGTTCTTAAAATATACATTCATGGATGTGTTTTCTAAGGTTACGTACATTTTACTAATACTTTTAGCCATATCCCTACATACCTATTTTCTGCCTCCAAACCTGTCGTTCTCATCATTCCCATCCATTTTTGTTTCTTTTTCCAAAGATACACCCTGTCCGAGTCTCGAACCAAGGACCCTCGGATTACCGTTCAGCTGCTGAGGTATCCGGCCGGTTACACATCCCTTTTCATTTTAGCACAAAGTTCTACACCTTGACATGTTCACATGCGCTACTGTTCTGTACATAATATCAATGATATTTACATATTGCACCAAAAGATCCTCGATTCAATTTTAATACTATCTATTTTATTTCATCGCAAGTTTCTAAAACAAAACAGATCACTTTTTTATATAAATGAAAAGAGGTATTGTATTTCATTTTCTAAAAGTCGACTTTTACAAAAATGAATTAAAATTATTTGAAGTAATTCAAATATTGATAAAAAACAATGGGAATGTATCATTTGCATATATATCATAACTTTTTAGGAAAAACAAATGATGATAGGGTAGTTATTGATAAGTGGGGAAAAAAATATAAAAAAAAATCAAAATTCCATTGTATTTAGTTCTGCCCATTGTTTTTTTTTTTTTTTTTTCGTTGAGGGCGCAAGCATTCTCTCAAATTGTGCCCATACGACGCTTTTCATGGAACTGCAGTAACGTGTCACATAAAAAGGTTCATGATGGCCGCCGTATGATCACATCCGCGAATGTTTCTAAATTCAAAATTTAACCAATTATATAATTCAATATTGAACTATTCTCACGCCGGTGCTAAGGGCGTGTGCTTAAACTTGTATACTTTCCAGTAAGGTCCATGAACAGGCTCAAGCGAACCGATCAATGTTTTCATTTTTGTCGTTCTTAAGGGTTTCCGTTTTTCTTTACTTTAGTTTCATGACACACGCATTCTTTTACTTGTGAACCATACGCCGCTTTTCATGGAATGGCATGAAAGTGTCACATTGACGGTTCCATGATAACCCCTGTATGAATACATGTGCAAATGTTTCTAAATTCAAAATGTCAGCATTACAATGATTCTGCTTCAGCTGGTGCTACGGGGCGTGGCCGGTAACTTGCACTTTCCATTACCGTCCATAAACAGGCTCGACCAAACCGAGCATGCAGCATTTTCAATTTTGTCGTGTTGGGAAAAAAATATAAAAAAAAATCAAAATTCCATTGTATTTAGTTCCGCCCATTTTTTTCTCTTTTTTCCGTTAAGAGCACAAGCATTCTCATACGACGCTTTTCATGGAACTGCAGTAACGTGTCACATAAACAGGTTCATGATGGCCGCCGTATGATCACATCTGCGAATAGTTCTAAATTCAAAATTTAAACAATTCTATAATTTAATATTGAACTATTCTTACGCCGGTGCTAAGGGCGTGGGCGATAACTTGTATACTTTCCAGTACGGTCCATGAACAGGCTCAAGCGAACCGATCAATGTTTTCATTTTTGTCGTTCTTAAGGGGGTTTCCGTTTTCCTTTACTTTAGTTTCATGACACAGACGCATTCTTTTTTACTTGTGAACCATACGCCGGTCTTTTTCATTGGAATGGCATGAAAGTGTCCACATTGACGAGTTGTCCATGATAACCCCTGTAATGAATACATGTGCAAATGATTTCTTCTAAATTCCCAAAAATGTCAGCATTACAATGATTTCTTGCTTCAGCTGGTGCTACGGGGCGTGGCCGGTAACTTGCACTTTCCATTACCGTCCATAAACAGGCTCGACCAAACCGAGCATGCAGCATTTTCAATTTTGTCGTGTTGGGTTTTTTGTTGGGATTCTTTATTTCTCTCTATTTTGCCAGTATATTTGACGATTAATAATATCTAAGAACATTTTTACTGCTATATAAGTAATATCAAATATTGAATCCCACATTTAACAAGAACATTCATGCATAATCATTTTGCGATCTGTTATCATGTATAATACTAATAACTACTAACATTATTTATGAAAAACAGGTCTTACATTATGGACCAATAGACCTTTTAATTGTAAGTAAGTAAAAGAAAAGAAAACCTTCAGTCTTAAGCATCTGTTGTTCTCATTTTAGCCAACAAATATGAAAATGAAGAAAACAAGATCAAAAAGAAAGGGCGGCTTTCAATGAACGCATCCCCCTACAGGGGACCACCGGTAAAGACACCTGCAGGGCACTAAACAGGGCAAGGCACATCGGAAAAAAGAGATAGGATTATAAAACAGGAAATCATAGAAACATATTATAATATAATGAAACTAAATATGTATCTATTTGACATGGGAACTTGCAACATTCCGCATGCCAAACAAGCACCATAACCACTTCACTAATTGGCCAGACAATTTTTGCTTAACTGTTTTCCTGGTGGTGTGATTCAGGTATAATATTTGCTGTCACCTCCTTGTACTTATATATTTAAAGTTACATTAAATAAATTTCATAAAAAAAGAAATAGCGACATTTCATTAATAAATTGGGTTTCATATCGACTCCAGATCTTATTTTGGTGTCCAGGCAACCAAAATGAGTTTAATGAGCATACAAATGTGCAACCTCATTGTGGCGAATTCGGAAGTACAATTTCTGTTTGCATGAGAAACTCCGCCTTCAGATCATCCGTACATCAATATTAATTCAACAAACATGACTATAAGTAGCAGTCCTAATTTAACGGTATATTTCCGCATTGTAACGGATATTTTCATGCAAATTTAATCTGTTTCATGAGATGATTATTTTTTTCTGAACCACAGGCCTAGTGCACCGTAAAGCTTAAACTGTAAAAGTGTGTTTGCACAAGAAAATCTTACATTTGCTGTGTTCCGGATAGCAACTATAACTCCGTGACGTAGCGCATACACGAGCTGATTATAGTCTTTATTTGCATGTTAAAATTCGTATACGAACTTTAGTGTTACCGTGGGGTTTTTCCATTTAAAATCCTAATTTATGAACAATATTTGATGAGATTTACAACGATACTGTTAAAAAGGTTAATGAAACTGTAGAATGCTTGGTTTTTAGGCCACCGGCAAAAATATTTTAACATATTTATTTAATGTAACTTTAAGATTCCCCCATTCACCACCATATTTGAATTTTTAAAAGATAAATACAATATCAAATTACGCAGTATGAAAATGCGTGTTATTCCGTAACCGGAGTTCTACACTATGTCACGACACCATGTAAAGCGAACAATGAATGTACAAAAACCAGTTTTGTATTAAAAACCACTTTAACGTTGTAACAATGAGTACCAAATATTACCATGACTTTTTTTTATCGACCTATCTTATCTTATCCATTTACATTTAATGGCCAAAGATAATATGTAAGTGTTTTCTTATGACTCCTTTTGTAACTTTAAGGAATACACAGGCAAATGAATGAAAAAAATATTAAATTGATAATATTCATTTTACTCAAACCAGGTTATGAATTAAATGTTTTACATTCCCAAAATGTTTGTCAATAATATATATAGATAATATATATTACGCGGTCTTGAACGTAAAAAACAACGTGTTTTAAACTAAATTAAAATGCAAATGTAATTACCAAGTTATTTTTTTATACATATCATGTGACCAGACGTTGCATTAACAAACATGGCGGATATTGCAAGTTGGAAACAAATGTAAGTTGTTCACTTCCTGTGTAATTTGAGGGTCCCATCGTTCACTTTGGTATTAAGCGCAAAAAATCAAACATGATTCACGTTGATCGAGTTATAAAAACGTTTTTCTTTATAAGTATATTTTCTATACCTCGGACTGCTTAGTGTATTCATTTTGCGGACTTTAATAGGATATTGGATGACAAATTTAGAAAAATGCGGATAAGTTTGATAAAGAATAGATGATTTACTAAAGCACTTCTAGAGAGAATCGAGTTTGTAAATACATTCTTTTACGTCCTTGTAATGAATACTGAAGGAAAAAACATGAAAATAAAAAGTAAGATAAAAGTTATGCACATTCAATACTTTCAATATGAAAGACAAATATAAATTTAAAATGAAATAAAACTTCTTTACTGGCCTTTGTATGTAAGCTCTCAATCACCCACTCATTTACCCACCTAACCACTTCCCTACCTACCTACCTACCTACCTACCTACATTTTCCTATCTAATCATTTATTTATTTATTTATTTTCGTGACACTTGTTAATATCAATGACCTTGAACCACAATCCTCACAACGTTGTGGGTTAAATTCTCGCTTAGAACTTCTGATTCTTTCATATGAGGCGAATAAGCTTTCCAACTACCTCGTCAAAGATTGATTGTTCTACGTATGTTTTCGTTTGTGCCTGAAATTATATACGGATGTGCAAGTGAGGGTTTTCTCTAACAAGAAAGCTGAGAGATCAACACATGGTTCTGCGCGATTAAAACAAAACAATTAAAAATCTATGAGAGATAGAATATTATTATATTATCATATAAACATATAAATGCTATAGCAAACATCAAATTTGTTTTGTTCTGCCTAAACTATTTTTGGTAAAACATACCTTAACTTGATATTTATTTCGCGTTTTGAATAATAGTTTATATTGTAAACGATATAATATCGCAGTTTAAAATAACCAAAAAAAAAACCTTATTTGAATTACATGTAACACATGCGATATTCGCTTGTTACATAGTTATATTAGTTATTTTACAGGACTACCTTGTGCCCTCCTGTTTTATTTGGTGTTCTGCCGGACTCCTTGCCGGTTGTCACGTGTTGCTGGGGCTTTGCATTCATCCTTCTTGGTCTTGTTTTTTCATATTGGATTATAGCCAACGGATTAATGGTAGGAAAATATTTTGTTTTTTCACAAAAACTTACAATTAACGTTTTTTGCATCAAATTGTACGGACATACTGCATTGTTATGTTCATCACATACAGGGACATCTTAAGCATTTCATAGCATTAAAATAGGCTTAACTGACCATAAATGACTGGTTTGTTACACTTTTGCGTAAACATGACAGCGCTCCAAGTAAGAAAAATTTTCATGCCTTGCTTCGTTCTAACATCAACAAAAACTTATATTAGGAAGCTTATAGCACTGTGGTTTCAAGGACCGATTCGAGAGTGTGTCTTTTTTCCTACGCAATCAAACTAAAATAAAATCTGTATAAAATGAATTTAAGTTTCCCCACAATTTTTTTTTTTAAAAGTACTGATCCTCCCCGCTGAATGGCGTTAAACATTTGCCGCTTAATGGCGTTAAACATTTGTAACAGTTCAGTACCATATGAAATCAAAGTACAGAAGGCGCTGAATTTGTTTTTGTCTCAGAATGTCAGAAAGCTGAAGGTTGTGAGATTATGAACCAAGTGTTTTCGTATAGTGCCAACAATGCTGTTTCCAGTGTTATAACTGCAGTCAATTGGCTGTGAGCTAGGCTAATTGCAACACTGATTTTCAATTCAATGTTTATTTGGCTTAACTAATTAAAAAGGTGCTTTAACTGGGATTAGAACTTCAGACCTCTCGCTTACTAACCGAGCGTGTAACTCCTCGACCACGGTGAAGTTTCAAGATAACAACCTGAAGAAAACCACATTATTCTAAATTAGGGTTTGTAGGGTTTCATTAATTTCACGGTAAACCTGTTGTTCAACACTGATATAAATAATCATGAAGCTTAATAATTATAAGCATGTTTATCTGTAATTATAAAGATGCATGTGTACCGTTTGTAAATCTACGTCAGTGTAACTTTAATGATTTACACTTTTTGTTACTACGCTTACGTTTTATCGATAATTTGATGATTCCGCTTTGTCAGCCATGTTTGTAAAAGTAGGCCAAAATTCATATAACAACAAAGCTCTTATTGTAAAATGATGAACCATTTGAAAGTACACTTTCAGTTTTATATTTTAAAGACAATTTTAAACAAAAATAAAAATGATTACAATAAGAATATTTACCTTGAATGTGCTACATTTTCTGAAAGCCAAACCATCTGTTGCAATGTTTTGAACATAATTTCATGAAATGGCAAAATCCTTTTAAAGTCTGTTTTAGTGCCCAACAGAAAGCTATTTTTTGCAGCAAATCAAAATCTTTTCAAAGACTTTAACTCCAAATAATCCTTATCTCATGTCCTTCTATCGCACATGGGCCTCCATTATATTTTGTAAAAAAAATAGTGCAATAAAACAAATCATCATTTAATAGCCTATGAACGTACAATTTAAAATGAAAAACACAATCAAACTTTAAATCTAAACCATTTTAATTGTACAAGTGGAAGTGTTCTGTTGTCATGTACACAAGAAATAGGTAAATGATGTTTAATTTCATGGTACTACTTTTTTACACATGTCATGGTGGCCATGTGTTTTTTTCAAGGCCAGATAAACTACTTTCCTTAGATTTATGTTTTTTAAAGTTTTTTGTATTTTGCCATTCATGAAATGTGCATAAAAATTTGCAACAGTACGTTTTTGGTCTTCAGAAATTCAGCCCATTCAAGGTAAATTTTCATATTGTTAATATATTTATTTTTATTTAAAATAGTCTTTAAAACATAGAACTGGAAGCGTACTTTCAAATGGTTCATCATTTTACAATAAGAGCTTTGTTGTTATATGAATTTTGGCCTACTTTTACTTTGGACAGACTTTGTGAAAACAAGCATGAATGACAAAGCAGAATCATGATTTTTTTTGTCGTAATAATTTTTTACTATAGCTTTTCTAAATATGTTTGCTTTAACTTGATGTTTTCAAAATTTTCCCAAAGCAATAAGATATTTCCCTTCCACATTTCCACGTAGTACGAGTTAACTGTACACAAACTTACTTTTGCGCAAGTAGAGTTTATTGTGCGAAAACATATTTACCATTAACAAAACTTGATATCCTTGTTAAAGTTTTTTTGCATGATTTAATCTGCTGGTAAGGAAATATAACTATAGTGATTTGAACGATATTTTGAGTTTGTGTATATATCATATTCCTTTCAATCGATGCCTACCCGCAAAGAGTTGTTGTTTTGTTTATTTTGTTGAGCAGAGAATTCTGCCTCTGTAATTTAGTTTGTAGTTTCGTTTTATTACGATAATAAAAAAAGATAGTTATCCTTTATCTCCGGTTACATACTTTAACCTTAATTTTAACAATAACCTTACTTTAATGTGTACTTTTATGCTGTGTTTCATTACACTCGAAAAAACCACTGTGTCAAATGTATACGTCAACATTGAATTTTCTTTTGAAAAGGGAGACACTCAAAACTACATGTTTAGATGTTGATAGTATTGGAAGAACATGTTTTATTACTAAAATCAACGTTTATGATTAGTTTCATTCCAATGTTATTTATCACCTATACAAGACGACTCATTAGGTCAAATGTCCTTTAAATATGACTTTGTTCAATAACAAACAGCAATAACTCAACAATACTGTGTTGATTTTGACAACTTTTGTTGATCCTCAAACCACGTACTCATATATATTTAATTTCTCGCTGGAAATTTCGAGGAAAACACCGCGGGCTTTTTATATATCATGTTTTAAATATATTCACCATCCATAACAGCAGGGTGGCAATGTTCAGATGCAAAACGAGCGTTTAGAGTAAGGAGAGAGAGAGCTAATCACGGAGTGGAGGAGAGCTGGGGACCGCACGACGTAAGGGTAATCGCGAATACCTTATCGGTGATGGATAATAATTATCATAATTATAGCTATTATAGCAATACAGAAAAATAGTTCTTTACTAATTCTTAATAATCAGTGTCAGATCTACGTATAATAAATGTGAGGAAAATGGTTATGAATATGGAACTGAGGTGTGAGTTCGTCTAATTAGGTGAGATTTAGTGGGTCAATATAGTTCAAGTAGCAGAGTTCTTTTTAATCTGATTTGTCCACCGTAGATGCCATATGATCAACAGAATAGAATAGGCAGTTATTGTATATTTAACATCTGCCAATAAGGCATTGAGTCGGTTAATTCTTTATTGATATTTTTCTATAGAGCCTCTTTTTCTATTCTATGATGATTGAGTACACTGCACTGTGTCGAAAATGTAAACAGAATGAACGTACTCATTACATGAATTGTAGTCACAGGACTTATCATTTTCAGAACTTAAGACTTTCATCACATCTTTCACGTTTTAACTAAATATTTACACGAATGTGGATGCATGGTTTACTGTTCTTTTCATAGCTAGCAGGAGTATGTTTAGCTGAAACAAATCATACAAATTGAAACAAAGTGTTACCAGCTATTACGCTTACCTATTTTGGTACACGACAGAAGAAAACCAATTCAATAAAAAAGTGATATATCGGGTCAGTCAGTGAGCATACGCCGACCATTTACAAAACATACCGTCATCATTTTTCCCGCCATAAATGGTGTAACATCCTCGGTAATGATAACAAAATGCAAACATAACTCTCGTCAAATATATATGCTGTAATGACCTAATCTGTACTAAGGTCTTAAGATCCAACCCAATAAATGAACATATTTCGATTTTACACTGACTTACATCCATTCAAAGGATACTGCAAAAGTTATAAAATAATTATATCTCATTATTTTGATTTTAGTTAGAAGACATCAATATATACTGAGGTGACATTTTACCTTTAAAAGTTTATAAAACAATCTCTAATATTCTTTTTTTCTTTGCTGTGACGGTCCATGATATTAAACCCACTCATAATGTTAATAAAGATATCATCAACAACCTAGATGTTATAAAAAAATCTTAACATAAATAATCCATATTTGACCAAACGGTTACTGAAATATGCTAAATTGACATTAAATTGAATAAAACAAACTAAATATGTTTTGTTTTTAGGTTTAAACATTTCTATCAAAGCTAAAAGACCTTAAATCTTTGATAAAAGACATTATTTTGATTTTAATTATATCGTTAACTATCCCTATTTAGATTGAGAATATCATATGGCGTATATGTTTCTCAGTTAATTCGATTCGGACTAGGCGTACAGTCGGAGGATGAATTTTCAATGCATGCAATTCTTTTTTCTTGTTCCTAGGTCCTAAATTGTCGTATACACGCGCTATCGTGCTTTTAATTGAATTAAGTACAGCATTTTAACACAGTTTACACATCATATTCGCAGATTTGAGCTAAAATTGAAATTTAAAAACACTCATTTCAAAACTCTTTTGCCAAAAAGTATCTGCTGACTTGTTTTCTTTGAAGAAGTAGTTTATAACCTTTGAAGGATCATGTGTCACTATTTTGTTCTCCGGTAGTCACTAAAATAATTAAACATTTTATGTAAAGACACTATGACCCAGTAATTGACACATGATTGAAGGAATTCTGCATGCTTGGTGTTCCAATTGTTCGCTTCGCTTCCCTATCCGAGGGACAATATGGAAGACTCAATAATGAACATTTCTTATAGCCTTTCAGACTGAATTGTTGTAAATAGGCATATATTTATATGATCACGTGTGTGTTTTATTGATTTCGTATAATGTTACCAGGACAGTTGTAAGAATTTCACTTGGCAATGATTCATTTTATAAACACTGTCTCGTCATATAGGAACATGTTGGGGCTAAGAGTAAGGTTTTACGGGCCTAAAACCGGTTTAAACTCCCCAGTGGTGTTATTAATCCTGACCGTTCCAAGGCAATGCTCCTCTGTGTTTCGGCACATGTTTCGCATGCATGTTTTTTGTGTATTGTTAAATGTTTAGAATGTGAACATGTCCCGTGATATCCAATTTTGTTAAATTATCGTTTAAGGTAGGACCTTTCTTTTCTCACACCCTTTGACCTTTTATTTCCCGTATCGGTATCATTTCATTTAACACATGTCTCTTCCCTCCTTTCACCGCTTGGTGTCGTCTCCTGTTTTTTGTTTGTTGCTCTCTTGGTGTCATGATAATGTGTTTTGGTTGTGTCGGCTGTTGAATGCTGTGAACGTTTCAAAGTCTTGTTGATCTTTGTTCTGATTTAAAGGTAACAATGAAATACAATTTGCAAAAGGAAAATATTTTGAAGAGCGTTACGACAATAATTCAGTTTGCATAACATGTAATTTAATGTTACATAAATTTTGCGTCATCGAAAGGGTTATTTATGTATATTGTGTTTTCGTGTTTTCTATCCATTACAGATGCACATGACCAATATTCCCATCCGTCACACAGCATATACAATATTCATAATTACATTAGTCCACATAACAAGATGTGTGTCACATGACGGATCCACCCACTGTGACAGCAGCGCCAGTACTTGTGAGTTTTTTCTTGAAGCGGGGACATGGCTTCCGATGCGAAAAGGTTTCGGACAGAAGGTCTTTATCAATGAGACGGACAGTAAGCTGTATCTTTATGGAGGTAAACAAAACGTAACGGTGGATCCAGATGACGTTGTTCTTGCTGATGGTTCATCGCATGAGAGAGTTTTGTTTTTGTTTAATAAAACAATGCCGGGACCAACGTTGACGGTCTACAAGGATCAAGAGGTCATTGTGAATGTTAAGAATAATTTAGTAAGTGATGGGATATCAGTGCATTTTCATGAATAGAAATGAGGAATACACCATGGATGGATGGTGCAGCCTTTGTCACCCATATGCCCTATTTTACAGGACAGTCCTTTTCGTATAAGTCAGACCGAATCGGAAGGGGACTTATTTTTACCATTCCATTTAGGACCGCAAATGAATATGGCCTTTTTTGGTGCTTTTAGTAGGTGAAAGACAGACAGGCAGAGAATATGAAGAAATGTAATGGTTTATTTTCAAGACTACGACAATAAACTTACATCTGATGATATTGTTTGCAAAGGAATATTAATGGACATTAGCTCCGAGGTGTAAAGCACTTTGCAACCTGCAATTAAGATTGATAAGAGTTTCGATACTTTGTTAGACATGAAATCGTCCACTTATAAATGGAGCGGGGTAGAGTGCAAAGATTTAGAAGGAAACGATATAACGCATACACCGTTAAGTGTTTTCATGGTTCAACAAGGGAAACAGTACAAATTTAGGGTAATTGGGGGAGGGTTTGGCTTGCAGTATATTTTATCTATCGATTGGCATAAACTGAAAATTATTGCATTAGATGGTCATGACATTGAACCGGTATTAGCAGATTCCATTATCATTCATAGCGGTGAGAGGTTTGATTTTCTAGTCGAGGCAAATTGGACCGTTGGTAATTATTGGATAAGGGCAAATACGCTCCAGCCTATAAAACATTTAATCGGGTATGGAATTCTTCGATATGATGGAGCCAATGAAACTGATCCAAGCTCCAACAGTAAAACATGCTCTAATAGTAGCCTGTGCACTGTTATAAATTGTCCTTTCAAATCACACCCAAACTGGAATTGTATACATATAGATAAAATATCACCAAAAATGAGCGATCCTGCCCCTGCTGCTAATTCTTCAAATTTCAAAGAATTCTTTGTGAACATCGGTTTTGGGATACGTGAAGAAGATGGTTCAGTACATACTCACATGAATGGAGTTAATTTTCAGTTGCCAACTGTTTCAGCATTGACACAACCTAAAGAGCTGACAAATATCTGTGACGAATCGGATAATTGTAGACCTGATAAAATGTGCTTTTGTATTAAACCGTATGATGTTAGTTTTGGAGATGTTGTTCAGATTACCTTCCTCAGTCGTGGATTTCTTAACATAATACATCATCCGATCCATATACATGGATATTCAGTTCATGTCATGAAGATCGGTTATCGCCAAACTAATGAAAACTTTGATAACCTAGGTGACAACACTGATATAAACTGTCCAGGTTTATGTTACTCTAATGCTACATGGGCGAATGAAACATGGAACGGTGGTAATATTCCTGATGTAGATCTTTATCGGGTGCCGCGGAAGGATACCGTCACAGTTCCAGCTGGTGGCTATGTCGTAGTTCGATTCATAGCAGATAACCCTGGACTTTGGCATATTCATTGTCACCAAGAATTCCACAGCAAGTTTGGTAAGCAAATCAGTTTTGAAGTCATTTGAAATATTTGTTTGATTACTTTCGACTACACCTGTCTCCTAGCCATTGTAGAACAGACAATTCAGTATGTCATGGTTAAACGCGTTCAGAAACAAACTTTGATAAAGTTTTGTGATATTCAACATACAATGTATTTCAAATGAATGTGATCGTTTGCGACGATCATAGTTCAGATATAACTTTTGTGTATTTTACTGTTCGCGTAATTTGTAAATCTCTGTGGATTTATTTGATACCTTATAAGCGATTCTCAGCGAAGAAATTCAATGTATATGGTTCAAGAAAGAAAGCGGATTAATCTTTAAGATAAACAATACATTTTGTCAAGAAAAAATATTAAAATGACAAAAACTTTCTTTTTAAACAAGCAGATAACAAACCCATAATAAAAAAGAAAACTTTTTGTTAAGATGAATTTATCAGTGAATGGAAGTGAAGCCAAAACTTTCATTCAAAACATTTTTGTTGTAATTCTCAAGTATCAAACAAGAATACACTTATTTGTTTTGAAATTGCCATTGATCGCCGTAATAACTATTTCAAGTGATCAAATCATTACTTTAACGATCTCTGTACTATTGGCAGGAATGGGCTTACTTCTGAATGATTCATTCTCACGAATTCCACCACCGCCTGCAGGATTTGCTGAATGTAGAAGCTTTCCACCACCTGACTGGGTATCTAATCCTCAACAGCCTACGAGGCAAACCACCATACAGACAACCTTAGTCGACAACACGGGTAAAATTTAAAATATGTAAAGGATTGGTAACACGTTAGTGTGCACTGATTACGTTTTTTATCGATTTTTAATACGTTATGATTATCTTTGGTTTATACAGATTTTATTTTAGTTCGATTGTGTAGGAAGCTATAAGCTTGTAGACACAATTTCGAGTCCGTTCCTGGAATTAACCAGTACTGAGGAATGAGTGTAAAGTTTCTTATACAAGGAAACAACGACTTACGGTTATCTTTAGCTACGCAAAGTGCATTTTTGATACTTTAATAACGTAATTGCCATTAGTTTTAATCATAAGTTTTGTAGTGCATTTTAAAGCTTAATCGGACGTTTTATATATTTCGAATAAAGTAATTTGGGTGTTTCATATGTTTTTTTATTGTTTAACATGATTCAGTTATTCTATTTGTTCCACATGTATATTCAGCATAAGTTTGAGATTGTTCATTTGCTCTTGATAATCATATAAAAAAATTTAAAAAAATGTACTGTACAGAATTCTATGGATTAGACATAAACCCAAACCTTTTAATGGGTTAGAAGAACAATACAGAATTCTAAAGATATCAATCAATATCATGCGAAAAAAAATTAAATGTCTGATATTGCACTAACTAATGTTCGATACTTTAACATATTTTATTCTATATTGCAGCTAAGAATGCCGATGAAACTACCTTTACAGAGAAGGAATTTTGGGGCACAGTCGGAGCTCTACTTGGATGCATTCTTATACAGTGCTTACTTTTAATTAGCTGCTGGTGCAGTAGAAGAAGTAAAGGCTCAGCAAATTTCCGTTAAGAAATACCCGCAAATATCGATAAACTCATAAGGTTAAGACACATATATAGTATAATGTTGTCTGCTGATATGTTTCAGTTTTTAATTAGGATTAAATTGTTATATCAATATACAGTGCTAACGTAATTTTTCTGCTAAAGAATTATTATATGGAATGTTTAAATAACACATTTTACATGAAATATTGTAGTTTTGACTGTTTGGGAAAAGTAGATGAATTATAGCTAGGGCGAGTTAACACATATTGTCACATATTGTATTACAAAGGGTCACATATATCTATATATTGTATAGCTCTATTCGGTTTCTATTACCAAGTCTGCTTATGCATTGAATGCATTATCCGGTAGTTGGTTTTGGTATTTCTTGTTTATTCATTGCCCATTGAATTGTATCGAAACTATTTGGGTGTAAAAATATCAGTTTGAAAAGAAAATGAATAATGAAATGAATTAACAAAAATGTTTATGCATCAATAATATTTATACAGTGTATACTGAACAAAAATAAATGTTACAGGGTGTGAAAAATGTGCAGTCTACAGTCGGACCTAGGACTTTCGAAATACCGTTCTGCGGCTGTACCGATTGAGCTATCCGGCCGGTTACACATCATCTCCCATAAATATACAGTTCTGAACCGTGATATAAAAAGGTTAAAGAGCGACCCTGGTCAACCCTCATCAAATGTAAATAATTAAGTTGCGCTTTAGATGAAGCTTATTATCATAATCTACATAACATTAAACACACGTTATCTAAGCAACATAACAAGATTATCCCTGTAACAATTGAAATACTACGTTCATTAACATGGGAAATATACACAAAAGGTTTAGGTTTAGTATCTTTACAAAATACCATTGCTTTTATATTCTTTAACTCTAATGAAAATCGTAACTTTCTCATTACACATGTTAGAATTTTTTACATAAGTAATTATAAAATAATTGCCTTAGCGAAACAGGGCATGTTTCTTTAGTGACACATACATCTTAAAGTGTTCTATTTTTCAAGAACTAAAGAAACTATAATGTCATTGTTATGCAAACTATGCTAAAATTTCTATAGATTATGACTTTGCATGGAAAACGAAGAGAAGTAATATTTTGTTAGTATACTACCAGTTTGACTGTTTGATACTTCTTGTTAAAACTGCAATTTATCTTTACAACATACAATATTATATAATTTACAATATTATAATATACGTCATTGTTAATTTATTTTTTTTCACTGATTAATCTTGATCGAGGAGTATTATTAAATAAAACACAAATATTGTATGAAGGGGAGCAACTATACCATTGTACCAGTTATGTTTTCTTTGTAGTAATCTTGCCAATAAAATGTTTATCTTGTATCAACAAAAAGTTGATTTTCATGTATTTATGTTTTTTATATAGCTGACAAGGGATCATCGTATTTTCTTGCAAAAAGTGCTCAAATTACCTTAATCGGTGATAAACATTTTTACTTACGGGTAATTCACTGTCTGCTCAGTTTAGCAATTTACATTTAGAAGCGTATTCTGTCCATTTCTGACGACTACGTGACAAACCTCCAGTGGGTATCATTCAAAACAGCAATTTGCGCTTTTTTCTTCCATGTCGCCTACACATCATCTCTTACATGTGTCTTGTGCTTCTATTGATTCAATTATGTCTCATACATAAACAACACTTACATAACACCATGCATATCCTGTTACGAAGGAATGTGCAAATAATGTAAAGTAACGCCGAATCGGTGCAACACTATTGTCAAAATGAATAACACAGTAAGTAAATGAAGCAAAATATTTTAATTCTAAAACCAAATTTAAAAAACAAGTAAGCCCATACGGCTGCTACAACATTATACTTTAACCAGCTTTACATTTTTTACTTCTTTAGATCATTCGTGAGAAAGACAACCTAGTTTCCGCTTTGAATGTGACTTGTTTTTGTCAGATAACTTAATATGTCAAAATATTAGTTTTTCATATCCTGTACATATAAGACATTTGTCAAATTTCAAGTGTCGTATAACAATAGAAGGAAGCTGGTAAAATAAGAATAAGCTACTTTTAATGAGATGATTAACTTCCGTTGCTTCAGTGCTTTATTCGCGAATTCGGCGTTACCTCGTAAAAATGGTATAAATTAAGTTTCATCTGCTAAATTAAGTGTTTATCAAATGAGTGGATTGGAAAGTGTCTCAGGTACACTAAATTCTGTAATTATTCCAAGGGGATTGCATGCACTGTTGATAGATTAAGTGCTTCTGGTCAACTGGTAATGGATTTCTAACTGTTAAGTTCATCAAAATCAATTGCATAAAACTATAAGTGAACTTTAACAGATCACACAAATACTACTTGTACATTATTTAGTAGTTGTATATGAGTGTGCAAACAATAAATAATCAAACAAATTTATCTATCCTTTGAAAATGGAGAGAAACAGAATCCCTTAAGAACGCCAATAACCATAGAAAACTTGAAAATGTTGCAGACTCGGTTTGATTAAGCCTGTCCATGGACGGAACGGCAATCTATTTTATCTGTGTTTATAAATTATACTATTAATAATTTACTTTGACATTCTTTTCAAAATATAACATTAGGCAGCTAAACGTAATATCGTTAATAATATGTGATGTATACTGATGTTTTTATATAAAACACAAAACATTTGAGCAATTTTTAGCGTGTATATTTTTGTTTCACCCGCTTAAGTTTAGGAATTAGTCGTTTTATTTATGAAAAAAATAGCTGTGGTAATTTTCAAGGAATAGTTAATCCATTTTTTTTAATGCAAAATATTTCTGTTGAAATCATTTCAGGTAATTTTATAAGTGCTTTGTTCAGTTGCACTTATCATAGTTAAAGTTTGAGTGACGAGCAGCGTCATGTTTTACTTGCCTCATGTAGTGAGTTCGTAAACCACTAAATAAGCCGCGTCATGACAAAACCAACATAATGGGTTTGCGACCAGCATGGACCCAGACCAGTCTTCGTATCCGCGCAGTCTGTTCAGGATCCATGTTGTTCGCTATCAGTTTCTCTATTTGTTATACGGTTTGTAAGCGAACAGATAACTAATCAAGGGCCATAACTCTGAGTTAAAGTGTCTGACCGGAACAAACCGACGATACGCGCATCTCCTGTTGATATTGATGATTCCCATAAAGTTTCCTTGAATTCCAGCCAGTAGTTGCAGAGAACTACTCCGGAAACGATTTTTACTCCATATGCATATTGCATACCTAATCAAGGGTCATAACTCTGAGTTAAAGTGTCTGACACGAACAATCCGACGATATGCGCATCTCCTCTTGGTATTGAAGGTTCCCATAAAGGTTCCAGCCAGTAGTTGCAGAGAAGTAGCGCGGAAACGATTTTTACTCCATATGCATACTGCATAACTAAACAAGGGCCATAACTCTGAGTTAAAGTGTCTGACCGGAACAAGCCGACGATACGCGCATCTCCTCTTGATATTGATGATGCCCATAAGGTTTCGTTGAATTCCAGCCAGTAGATGCAGATAACTACTCCGGAAACGATTTTTACTCTATATGCATACTACATAACTAATAAAGGGCCATAACTCTGAGTTAAAGGGTCGGACCGTAACAAGTCGATGATATGCGCATCTCCTCTTGATATTGATGATTCCCATAAAGTTTTGTTGAATTCCAGCCAGTAGTTGCAGAGAACTACTCCGGAAACAAAATTCGGACGGACGGACGGACAACGCCAAGACTTTATCCCCCTCCCGATCACATCGGCGGGGGATAACAAGAACGACCATGCTCTCCAATTATGACATTGCCATCTTCTGTCGTCGTAACAACAGGTTGTAACAACACATACGTGAAATTTTATACAGTATATGTATATAATTATGCTTCTAAAACAATTTTCAAACATACAAGAATATGTAAAATATGCACTGCAAATATTTAAACGCAATATATGCAATCATTAAAATATATTGCATGCATTTCTTATTGAAAAAAATTGGCTAAGACTTATTTTGGTAATCTCTTTACAAATTATGATTTTTGGAACTTAAAATATTGAGCATCATATTCATGATATAAAACCATAAAAATTGAGTTATAGGATAATTTTAGACATATAACATTATAATCTTTAATTTCCCTTACTAATGTTAGTTTATCAAACCCGTTTGAATGAAATAATATTATGCCCAACTTGTTCAATACTAATTATTCGAAATTCTTTATGTTATTATGTAGGCTTAATCAAATTCCTGTCTTTTTTGTCTAAACAGTAGTTAACAGAACCTTTTTTATAAAATCATATTCACTTGGAGACTGGCTGAATTGGACTTTCCCATTCTAAAAATAGATTGAGACTCATATTCAATCTTACACGTGTATGGTCATAAAATATGAGTCTCAATCTAGTCTAAGACTGTTACTAGTAATTAAAAAATATACGTCGCGTTTTGTTCTTCATGGCATATTTCTCGATTAAAATAACATTACTTTACTATTATACTTGAAGGCAACACCGCAATGACGAGTATAAACGTGAATTACTTTTGCATGCGCAGCGTTTGAATAGTCGTTGCAAGCCTAACACGTGCGTCTTTTTCCCGCGCTTCAACGTGTCAAAATATGTACATGTATGTAAGGTTTCATTTTTTTTTTGTCCTCTTTTAAATTCTAATCCTATTCATATAATAAAACAATTATTAACTAGTGAGTCATTGAATATGATGTGATATTCACCGGCAGAGAGTCATATTGTTTATACTGAATAAACACATATTTTAGCTGGTCAATTTGACATAATACTGTCCTAGGATGATACCTTGAGCCTTTGTTTACATAACATAGACCAATAACAATGCGAAACAAGGGTGCCATAGTCACAAAATACGCTCGTTTACGAAAGCTTTAGATGGAGATGGGGGCATTATGGATAAGTGTTATCTAGCAAGTAAAGTTTTATTCTTGGCACTGTGTTGTTAAATGAACCTTAAAACAAAACAGTAGGGAAGATATGCATAGGATGTGTGACCTTGACCTTGGTCGCAGGGACCTGAATTTTATGCACGGCACTCAGCCTCGCAATGATGAACATTTGTGCCAAACTAAATTTAAATCCCTCTATGCATGTAGAAGTTTTGCTCCAGACAAGCGTTTTTCTATGAGCTCTGTGACCTTCACCTTTGACCTAGAGACTTGGTTCATGTGCAGGGCACTACGTCTCATGGTGGTGAACAATTCTATAAAGTAACATTAAAATTCCTCCATGCATGTAGAAAATATGCTCCAGACAACATCCGGATATTTTATCATCTCCAGTGACCTTGACCTTGCAAATATTAACCTAAATTAAATGTGTCACACCTGTAGTCATGATAGTTACCATTTGTGCTACAATCCATCAATAAATGATGACTAAATGGTCCCTATACACATCTTCAATTTTTTATCTGAACTTTGACCTCTATGTGTAACCTTGACTTTGGTCGCAGGGATCTGAATTTTGCGTGCCACACTCAGCCTCACAATGGTGAACATTTGTGCGAAGTTATATTGAAATCCCCCTATGAATTTAGAAGTTTTGCTCCAGACAAGCGTTTTTCAATGAGCTCTAAGTGTGACCTTGACCTTTGACCTGGAGACCTGGATCATGCATGGAGCAATACATATCATGGTGGTGAACATTTCCATAAAGTATTATAAAAATTCTTCCATACATTTTGGAAATATGCTCCAGACAAAATCTGGATATTTCACCATCTTTAGTGACCTTGACCTTGTATATATTAAACTAAATTATATGTATCACAGCCATAGTCTTGATAATGACCATTTGTGTTACAATCCCTCAATAAATGATGACTAAATGGTCCATATACACATCTTCTTATTTTTATCTGAACTTTGACCTCTATGTGTGACCTTGACCTTGGCCGCAAGGATCTGAATCTTGCGCGCGACACTCCACCTCACAATGGTGAACATTTGTGCCAAGTAATATTGAAATCTCTCTATACATGTGGAAGTTTTGCTCCGGACAAGCATTTTTCAATGAGCTCTAAGTGTGACCTTGTCCTTTGACCTAGAGACCTGGTTCATGTGCGCGACACTGCTCCTCATAGTGGTGAACATTTCTATGAAGTTTCATTAAAAATCCCTCCATACATGTAGGAGATATGCTCCAGACAAAATTGGACGTCGCCCGACCGCCCACCAGGGGCGTTCCCATAATACGTCCAGTTTTTTTTCAAACGGGCGTATAAAAAGGTTAGGCAGATCAATGCCACAACCTATAAAAATGAAAATAAAACTGCATGTTATCATATGTTTTGTTAGCGCAGTAGGTAGAGCAACCATGTCAGTAATGTGTTTTATCTGTACAGACAGAAGTTCGACTACTGGTACGACACATTTTTTTTTACCTGAGAACACTCAATTGTTCAGAAAACAAGTTTGACCGGTTTTTTCGTATACATACATGAATATGAGATCAAATATTTTATTACACTGCGATCAAAAAATACAAAAAGAAAAAAGAATAAAAATGAAAGGAAATAAATATATACTATCAAATATATATTATAAGAAGAAATCAAAAAGGAAAACAAAAATAAATAAATTATTATAATGATAAAAAGAACAGAGCAAGAAGAAAAAACTGTGGTTATAAAATGGCACTACGTAGGGTTCGAACCTATGAGTACAAAACACCAAAGCTTACAATAATTTCGATCTACCGACAGAGCCATAACGGTAATACACAAATGATTCTGTAAGAGTAATGCTATATAGTATATGTAAGTGTTAACTTTTATGATATCGGATAATAATCCAGATAACCCCGTTTTTGGACTTTCCCATGTACCGTTCAGGCCAAATTATCATCCTAGGACAATATGTTCTGATATAATACATGTTTGTATTCATTATTGACATCCGCTATCTCCTAGCTAAATAAAGTCTTTTAGCTCAACTAAGCACATTGGTGAGATATAAGGGTCAATGATTGTCAGTTGTTCATTTGTCGTCAGTCCAAAATTGTTTTAAATGAAATCTCCTCTGTATATAGTTTCATGAAATATGCCCGGGATGTTTCTGTCAAACCATTTTATCTGATATCAGAATTGAGCTTCTACATAGCTTGTCAACTTAAATACCACAAACGTCCAATATCAGTTCAGGACCAACATTTAAAGAAGTTAATATTCATAAATATTTTGGTATTTTCTTCTCAAATGGCTTCAGGGGAACGACACACATTCAATACTACAACGTGTATATGATAAAAATAGCCTGGACGCCAATAAATATAATGAAAACAATGCAATTTCAGAAACAAAGAAAATCACTTGAAGTAATATATACATTGTACATTATTTATTCGACCTTTCCTTCAAACAGTGATGTCCTTTATGGCAACAAACAATAAATTGAATAAATCCAACGTAAAGAAACACAGATAATGATTGGAACTACAAAACTTGTCTCTTTTGAAAACTTTTATCTGAATCTGAACAACACAAGCTTATTGTCTTACGTAAGATGAAAATAATTTAACACCCTGTAAAGATGAAGCATAAAATGCCTATTCCTTAGCATCTTTTAAGCGATTATTGAATACTGATAATCAAACTGAATTAATCAAAAACAAAAAAAACTCCTTTCTTACAGGTTGAACGCCAAAGCAATCATTACATCTTCAAAGAATGAATGTAGTGAACAGTCAAATACTTATAACTTACAAAGTAGAGGTCTATGACTAGGACACATATTTCCAAGACTTCATACCGACTTGTTTGCGTGTGTCCTCAAAATACAAATAGAACATAATTTTCATTTTAACTTGTCATTAATTAATTGTTGATATCAATATCATACTTGCCAATGAAAATTTATTTTATGAAAAATTAAAGTTGTACCAGCTTACACCGTTCAATATTCATATAAATAGTATTTACATAATATTAAAGATATATAATATTATGCTCATGCTTGGGTAAAATATTTTTATCACAGAAATTAATTTAAATCTATGAAATTCTTCTTGAATATGTTTAATTTGAAAAAGAAAACAAATAAAGTTTCAATGGGAAACTGCTTTTCCTATTACATGTCATGTAATGTTTGTCCTTTCTTTAACAAGAGGGCCATGATGGCCCTGAGGTCGCTCACCTGTATATAGACCTCCCCCTCCCCCTGGCAGGGCCAATTTTCACCAAAGGGCTTTTATTTGAACAAACTTGGTAGACACCCATAAGATGTTTCATGCTAAACATCTAAGCTCTAGCTCATTGGGTTTTTTCAAAGAAGATTTTTTAAGTTTTTACTATACACATATACTTAAAACAAAATGACACCCCTGGGCGGGGCTTTTATTTGAACAAACTTTGTAGACACTTACTAGAAGATGTTTCATGCTTAATATCTAAACTTTAGCTATTCAGGTTTTTTCACAGAAGAGTTTTAAGTTTTTGCAATACACATATAAGGCAAATCAATGACCCCCGGGGCGGGGCCAATTTTGACCCAAGGTCTTTTATTTGAACAAACTTTGTAGACACTCACTAGAAGATGTTTCATGCTTAATATCTAAACTCTAGCTATTTGGTTTTTTTCAAAGAAGATTTTTAAAGTTTTTGCTATACACATATAAGGAAAATCAATGACCCCCGGGGCGGGGCCAATTTTGACCCCAGGGCTTTTATTTGAACAAACTTTGTAGACACCCATTAGAACATGTTTCATGCTAAATATCTTAGCTCTAGCTCTTTGGCTTCTTTAAAAGAAGATTTTTTGAAGTTTTTACTATATGCATATAGGGAAAATCAATGACCCCCCTGGGGCGGGGCCAATTTTGAACAAAATTGGTAGACACTCACTAGAAAATGTTCCATGCCCAATATCTAAGCTCTAGCTCTTAGAGTTTTTTAAAAGAAGATATTAAAAGTTTTTTTCTTTCGGTTGCCATGGCAACCAGAGTTCTGCATGGAATTAAATTCTTTGAACAATTTTTTAAGGTGACCACCAAAGAACATTCCTGTGAAGTTTGGATGAAATTGGCTTAGTGGTTTATGAGGAGATGTCATTTAAAGTAAAAGTTTACAGATGGACGACGGACGGACGACGGACGGACGCATGACGAAAAGCGATCACATAAGCTCACCCTGTCACTTAGTGACAGGTGAGCTTAAAAACTGGCAGTTTTTTTAATGACACTATATATTCATATTGTGGCCTCTTAGTGTGTATTTTAGTTTCAAACATAACAACTACTTTGTGTGAAGTCAAAACATATTTATTTTAGTTAAAACGAGACTGTGTAGCAATTATCAATATTTCCAGATATAAAATCTGAGCATAGTATATCTTTAAAATAATGATAATCATATGTAAAACCATTTAAAATAAGATTTCTGCCAGATATGGAGTAAGCAAATGACGTTGAATTTCGCACACGTGTTACTGGTTTTGCCTATATCATATGAAACATTAATCTGGAAAAATTATTTCCAGTTCCTTCACATAAAAAAAACAGATGAGTAAACATGTAAACATAATAGGGAAATTGTGTTTTCAGATTAATAAGTCTGTTTACATAATTTCTGTTTAACTGTATCAATTCATTACGATGATTAATTCAAATAAAATTAAAAGTTTGCTACCAATTTGATAAGTCTGGCCAGATCATTTTTGAAATCGATCAATTTAACACTTGAATTGATTCAAAATTGAAACACTGTTTAGACTTGATAGATATTTTTAAATAATTCAAATGATCTGAAAACCTGATTTCTCTGTTCATACACTTATACAATTATAAAAAAAAAATCAGCTTTAAAATTCTGAATAAATACAGTACAATAACTCAGCACAGTTATAGTATGACATAACTCATTTCAATATTTATTTGACATCAACTGAATTGTAATGGCTTCTTAGGGCTGGTACTCTGTGAACCATTTGTACATATTCATACAGGCATCAGCTTCAGAATCCACTTTTACAATGGGATGGCCATTGTCTGGGTATGCTAAATATCTGCAAAAATATAAATGTCTGGGTATGCTAAATATCTGCAAAAATATAAATGACAAACATAAATTTATACTATTTTACAAACAACAAAATAGATAAGTATGTAATTAGGCTTAAAAACTTAATTTTCCTAAGCTGATTATTTAAAATCAAACTGACTACCAAATATTTATAAAGACTTTAATGTTTTTGAAGTTTGTTTTTGATTTCTGTAAGCTGAAGACCATAAGATGAAATATTTTTACTCAAGCTTTAGATGAATGAACAATAAATTATTAAAAGTAACAAGAACATGTTTACCATAAACCCTGAGACCTGAAACTCCATTCAAACTTACAGAACCACCTTAGGTATGTTCTTTGTAAATATGACACATTGGTAAAAAATACAAAAGCTAAGAAAGTGTAAAAAATTCATTGTTATCGGAATTGAAATTGTGATTGTGACTCCCAGCACTGAACCATCTAAGGTATGTTCCAAAAATGAAAAAGATTGCATCTGTGAACAAGAGCGTGTATGTTTTAACACAAATGCCCCAGCTTAGATTCTTGTCAGTAACAATATTTAAAATAATATTTACCCATTCACTCAGTTAAGGGCCGAAAATAGTATATAAAAATGTGAACACAGTTATATAACTTGACAGAGTCATGGCGTTTTGTAATTGTGAAAAATATAAGTTGGCGAGTTATGCAAATGCAAGACTTTGCCTTGAACCCAGCAACCTAAAACTCCATCCAAACTTAAAGGACCACCTTACGTATGTTCACAATGGCTGTATAAAAAAGTGTAGAAATCTATTTCTAGCACTGGTGACATTGACTCAAATGACCCCTGACTCAATCAAAGGATGCAAAGTATCATCCTTTCAAATATGAAAAATATCAGTCAAAAATAAAGGCTGCTTTAGCAAATGTGTAGAAATCTATTATTGGCCTTCTTAACCTTGGCCCACTGACCCCTTACTCAATCGAAAAGAAAAACATTCAAGTTATCTTCCAACCTAATAGGAAAGACATATGTCCATAAATAAAGGCTCTGTGGGCAAAAATGAAAAAAAAAACTATTTCTAGCACTGATGACCTTACTGTAAAAACACCAAGATCCCTAACTCAATCTAAAGGATGCAAGTTAACATCCTACCAAATATAAAAAACATCAGTAAAAAAAATTGTTTTTTTTAGTAAATGAGTAGAAATCTATTATTGGCACTCTTGACATATGACCCACTGACCCCTTACTCAATCAAGAGGAAGAATAACATGCAATTTATCTTCCTACTACCAAATATGAAAGGTATCATTCTGTTCATGAATAACTCCAATGTTTTGTCAATCTTATGACTCTAGGTCAAATATTTTTTGGACTACATATGCCACCCCCTAATTTTGGCACCATGCATTACAAAATCTACAAATGGCCCAAGCAGCACAAAGAAAACTGTAGGTAAATGTAAATACTTGACCTGGTCTTCCCTTGCTATCAGCAATGAGGGAGGGGAAGATCACCAATAAGGGACAGGGAAATTTGGGGTTAAATACCTCCTCACTGATGCATGAACTGTGAATACAACAATATTAAATATATAACATACTTGACTGGTTTGTTCCTTGCTTTAAGGGCCTTGTACAGTTCATAACTTTGTTTTGGTGGACATCTTTTATCATCATTTCCAATCATGATCATCACTGGAGTCTCAATCTATTAGATAGTCATATATTCATTAGGCAAACTTTATGTAAACACATGTATATTCATTAGGCAAACTTTATGTAAACACATGTATATTCATTAGGCCAACTTTATGTAAACTCATGTATATTCATTAGGCAAACCTTATATAAACACATGTATATTCATTAGGCAATCTTTATGTAAACCCATGTATATTCATTAGGCCAACTTTATGTTAACTCATGTATATATTCAGTAGGCAAACTTTATGTAAACACATGTATATTCTTTAGGCCAACTTTATGCAAACTCATGTATATATTCATTAGGCAAACTTTGTGTAAACACATGTACATTCATTAGGCAAACCTTTAGTAAACAAATGTATATTCATTAGGCAAACTTTAAGTAAACACATGTATATTCATTATGCAAACTTTAAGTTTATACATGTATAGTCATTAGGCAAACTTTAAGTAAACACATGTATATTCATTATGCAAACTTTAAGTTTATACATGTATAGTCATTAGGCAAACTTTAAGTAAACACATGTATATTCATTATGCAAACTTTAAGTTTATACATGTATAGTCATTAGGCAAACTTTATGTAAACATAGGTATAGTCATTAAACAAACTTTATGTAAACTCATGTATATTCATAAGGTCAACTTTATGTAAACTCATGTATATTCATTAGGCAAACTTTATGTAAACTCATGTATATTCATAAGGCCAACTTTATGTAAATTCAGGATAGATATATTACAGGATCATAAGGAAGTAGACAAACCTGATCAACATATTGTAATGGTGAACATTTCCACATGGCTGCCATTCTCTCCTCACTAGGCAATGTTATAAAGTCATAATCAAACCCAGCTTCTACATTACACCTATACAAATTAAAGTTGATAAATTTCATACTGAATATTATAATGTCAAAGTCACATCTAAATCATTTACTATGTTTGGTTTGGTAGCAAGTCTTGTTTTGTCCAAGTTTATAATCAAATCTGTACAAAAAATATAACAAAATTATGTTGTTTTGTCCAAGTTTTTAATCAAATCTGTACAAAAAATATAACAAAATTATGTCTATTTAACCAAAATTCAATAATTTGACCTTGAAGGCCAAGGTCATTTAAAGCTCAAGGTCAGTTCAACATTTTAAAAGATCTTTTAAAAAAAAATCATTTTGTCAATGTATAAAAAATTATCCATTTATGTTTTACCAAGTTGCAGTCAATAATGGGAAAAATCAGTGAAGATTCAATAATTTAACCAGCAAGGTCAAGGTCTAAAACTTCAACAAAATTCATTAAGACATAAAAAGCTATTGATATGCACAACTAGACTTAGTACTTATCATTCCTGTAAAGTTTGGATGAAAGTGCACCAGTAGTTTTTGAAAGGAAGTCAGGACAAGCTTTTGTGTATATTGCAACACACAAGCAAAACCACGTTTTTCATTTAAGGGCCATAACTCCGCCATGAATCATTCAACCAGAAAACAAGTGCGATATGCGCCAGGATTTGAAGAAACAGATCAATCCTGTAAACATTCATTGAAATTGCATTTGAAGTATAAGAGGAGTAGTCATGAGAATTTTAAAAAATAAAAATAAAAAAAATAAAAAATGCTGACTATATGCACAACTTGACTTGGTACTGACCATTCCCGTAATTTTGGATGAAATTGCTCAGGGAGTTTATTAGGAGTAGTCTGGACAAGATTTGTGACAGACTGACAAATAACAGAGAAGTGATCACTATAGAGACTCCGTAGTGGCGACACAAAAATGAAAATTTCAATAATTTGACCTTCAAGATCAAGGTCATTTATGAGGGAAGGTCGTGGTTACTCTGGTCTTCTCAAAGGTCATGTCCAATGGTTTGTTGTGGTCAAGTGTGAAGACAATACACCAAGAACTTAAGAAGTTATGATCAAGATACAAGTTTGTGGCCAGCAAAGACTACACCCAAGTGACTGTTACATCTACCTCTACATGACAAAACAAACATAGTGGGTTTGCGACCAGCACGGATCCAGACCAGTCTGTGCATCCGCGCAGTCTGATCAGGATCCATGCTGTTCGCTTACCAACCCTTTTACAAGTAGAGAAACTGATAGGGAACAGCATGGATCCTGACGCGCAGGCTTGGTCTTGATCCATGCTGGTCGCAAACGCACTTGGTTGGTTTTGCTCATTTATTTTTTAAAGTCTACATGTAGTTAAAAAACTAAGTAAGATGTGTAAGAATTTCTTTTTTTTTATAATTCCTTCAAAACTTTTCAAACTAGAAATGTGTCATCATGCCACGGATGCCCCCGTATGCAGCCAAAATTTCAGATGGTGCTTTAATTATTTTTTTCATTTTAAGTTCAAAGCCCTTAAAACTTTTCAATGTTAACACAAACCATTTTCATACAATGTTCAAGGCACTTAAATTATTCAGTCTAAACCTTTTAAAAAAAGCATATTGCATATTATTTGTAGCCAAAATAATGGCTAAAAGTAAGAGTGCTGAAAGTGAAAGTTCAAAATTTTTCCAACATTCAGGAAAGATAAGTTTGTCTTAAATCATTGAACTACAACCAAATTCAAACTTAAACTGCTTATTCCTAAGATGTATCTATATTATTTTCAAAGTGAAAGGGACATAACTCTGCCAAAAAATCATCAAACCATGACCAAATTCCAACTTGACCTGCCCATTCCTTTGACATATCCATATGTCAAATTTAAGTTGAATATGTAACACTGTTGGGTAGATAATGAACAGAAACTGTAAATTTCATATTATTTGCAAAGTGAAAGGGGCATTACTCTGCCAAAATCATTGAACCATGACCAAACTCAAACTTGGCCTGGGCATTCCAAAAACATATCCATATGTCAAATTTGAGTTGAATGTGTTGTACCATTGGGGAGATAATAAACGGAAACTGAAAATTTCATATTACTTTCAAAGTGAAAGGGGCATAACTCTGCCAGAAATCATTGAACCATGACCAAATTTGAACTTGACCTGCACATTCCTTTGACGCATCCATATGTCAAGTTTGAGTTGAATGTGTTGTACCTTTGGGGAGATAATGAACGGAAACTGAAAATTTCATATTATTTTCAAAGTAAAAGGGGCATAACTCTGCCAAAAATCATCGAACCACGACCAAATTCGAACTTGACCTGTATTTTCTCATGACATATCCATATGTCAAGTTTGAGTTGAATGTTTTGTACCGTTGGGGAGATAATGAACGGAAACTGAAAATTTCATATTATTTTCAAAGTAAAAGGGGCATAACTCTGCCAAAAATCATCGAACCATGACCAAATTCGAACTTGACCTGTATTTTCTCATGACATATCCATATGTCAAGTTTGAGTTGAATGTGTTGTACCGTTGGGCAGATAATGAATGGAAACTGAAATTTCATATTATTTTCAAAGTAAAAGGGGCATAACTCTGCCAAAAATCATCGAACCATGACCAAATTCGAACTTGACCTGTATTTTCTCATGACATATCCATATGTCAAATTTGAGTTGAACGTGTGCAACCGTTCTTAAGATAATGAACGGAAACTGATGATGACGGAATGACAGAATGACGGAAGGACGGAAGGATGGAAGGACGGAAGGACGGAAGGATGGAAGGACGGAAGGACGGAATGACGGAACAGGGTAACACTATATGCCCCGGCCATTACATGGCGGGGGCATAAAAATTATCTATAGACAACAGTGTACTAATAAAATTGTGACTATATAACAAACATACATACCAGTCAGGAATATCTGTACTGCCATACATTGCTGAAAATATGTTATATATTTTTTGTTCAGAGTTTGAGTCAGATAAATATCAAGATAAAATCAATGACCTCCCTGCTCCAGTATGTCTATAATAATGCTTTCCTAATTTATTGGAAATGAACAATGGCAAACATTTGTAAAACATTTTTGTTTACAACAGCAATAATGGAAATTGAAATAAAGTTTGTGTGTTCTGACAGCGCACAAAATTTTTATCCATTGATGTTGCCTTTTTGACACTACTTGTAAGCAAATAAATCTACAAATACTCTTCAGATAATCAATAAGTAATCAGGAATCTCTTGTGATTGGTTAATAAGCTGAATGAAACTTCAAATTTATGGCTAAAAATTGTGTTTAAAAACTTGTGAATAAGCTTTTAACTTACAAGCAATATTAATGACTGGGTTTCTACAAACTGCTGCCTTATAAAAACCCTGAATATAAAAAATAGTTACAACATGTAATACTTATAAAACCCTGAATATAAAACATGTAAATATAATACTTATAAAACCCTGAACTAACTGAATCCACCATGAATTCTCAGTAACACTGGTATGTGCAAAAAATGTGCAAAAGTTATGCAAAATAGTACAATTCTGTGGCAAAAAAAGCACCATAAAAAGTAAATGAACCAAATTTTTTTATGGTGCATCAAATGAGAAATTATTTAAAGCGGACATATATTTTAAACCTTGTCAAAAATATTTTCATGAAAGTGTTTATATTTCAAGATCATTTATGACAATGTTGACCTGACTGGAATATTGATTGTGACTTGTGTGTATGAAAATACCTTTACAGGGACTCTCACATCCCCCTTCTGGCAACCCCCTGATGTACCTTTTTGATGGGGGACAGCGCCGAAAAAGTGATCCCTTTTTTATCAACATTTCTCAAACCAAAACATGTGATTAGGGGCCAGACAGGGCGTTTTGTCACTATTTGAGGCCTATAAAAGGGGGCGGGGGGAGGTAGAAAGTGCGTTGTTTCGTGTATATATGAGGTAAAGCGTTAAGCACATGAATGTAGTTATTTTCATCAAAAACAGAAGTTCTTACCAAATAGTAGTCAGGTCGTCATTAATATGAATGATCTAAAATAAAACATATTTCTGGAAAAATTTGTAACGCCCAGTTTAAAAATAAATTTAAAGCAGCCATATGTGTTTATACATTTCTTTAATTTGATTTAGGACAAAAAATTTTGGTCAATTACTTGCTTTGTTTTGGCCATGAACAGATCTGACATTACTTTTACATTGTACATTAGTTTTGCACATTCCTGGGTTACTGGATACAGACAGTGTGAATAACTATTTTGAAATATGACATCTGACAAAACATTCAAATTTTAAAATTTAAAAAAAGTTGATAATAAACTAAATTTGATCCACCATATATTTAAATCAACAAAATTGAGCTGCTTCACGTCAAAACCAACATTGTGTGTTTGCCACCAGCATGGATCCAGAACAGCCTGTGCATCCGCGCAGTCTGATCAGGATCCATGCTGTTCGCTATCTGAGTTTCTCTACGTAATAGGGTTGGTAAGCGAACAGCATGGATCCTGATCAGACTGCGGGGATGCGCAGGCTGGTCTGGATTTATGTTGGTCGCAAACACACTATGTTGGTTTTGTCATGATGCGGCTCATATTATTTCTATTCTTTGATGCTTTTAAAAGGTAAATTTCCCTGAGAAAAATGAATTTTTTCTTCTTTAGAAAGGGCAAACATGAATTTTATAATAATATTTCTTTTTTTAAACATATAATCATCCTTATATTAATACAGTTATTAAGCAAGAATAAAAACTAGAAATGTGTCCATAGGACACGGGTGCCCCCGACGCGCCACTGTTCTGTCAATCTTTTAACTAAGTCAAGGGAAATAACTCTACAAATACTGGATAAATCCACAAGCGAAACCCCAGGTGCAAATCTAAATATGCTGAGCAACCTGCCCATAAGGTTTAATGACTATGTCAAATCCTTTTTGAGTAACTTGCAACACAAGTTGAAAATTGCAAAAAAACTTTCTAAGTGAAGAGCAATAACTCTAAAAATACTAAATAAATCCAGACTAAAATACCTGGTGCACAACTGCACTGATCAACATTCCTGAAAAGTTTCATGACTCTAGGTCAAATACCTTTCGAGTTACATGCCACACAAGTTGAAAATTGCAAAATTTGACTAAGTCAAGGGCAATAACTCTGAAAATACTAAAAATATCCAGAAAAAAATACCTGGTGCACAACTGCACATGCTGATCAACATTCCTGTAAAGTTTCATGACTCTAGGTCAAATACTTTTTGAGTTACATGCGACACAAGTTGAAAATTGCAAAATTTTACTAAGTCAAGGGCAATAACTCTGAAAATACTAAAAATATCCAGACGAAAATACCCAAGTGCACAACTACACATGCTGATCAACATTTCTGTAAAGTTTCATGACTCTAGGTCAAATACTTTTTGAGTTATATGCGACACAAGTTGAAAATTGCAAAATTTTACTAAGTCAAGGGCAATAACTCTGAAAATACAAAAAATATCCAGACGAAAATACCGAGGTGCACAACAACACATGCTGATCAACATTCCTGTAAAGTTTCATGAATCTAGGTCAAATACTTTTTGAGTTACATGCGACACAAGTTGAAAATTGCAAAATTTTACTAAGTCAAGGGCAATAACTCTGAAAATACTAAAAATATCCAGACGAAAATACCCAGGTGCACAACTACACATGCTGATCAACATTCCTGTAAAGTTTCATGACTCTAGGTCAAATACTTTTTGAGTTACCTGCGACACAAAAGTGAACGGACGGACAGACGGACAGACAAGGGTAAATCTAAATGCCCGCCACTAACGTGGGGGCACAACAATGTTTAAAACACATTTAAATCCAACAGAGAACAATATTAGTTATAAAGATTGTTGACAGGTTATATGACCTTATATAAACGGCTATTTGTAAATATAACCCAAGCCGTAAGGCGAGGGTTATATTGCAAACAGCCATTTATATATACGGCCATATAACCTGTCAACAATTTTTATAATGAATTTTTAATACAGCAAGCATTATTTTTTTAGAGAAAAAAGTAAGATTTCTTCATGAATCGACACCAGCCGTGTATATAAAACTATTAAAATGTCACAATTATGAAAAGCGACATAACAAACATGCAGTATTATAAAAGAGGTACATACAGGATACTGGCCAACAAGATGACATGTAAGGAAGCCCCCATGAGATCCACCAGATACAAACACTCTATTCTTATCATAACCTTCCTTCTCTATCACCTCCACTGCTGCATACTGTAATCATTATAGTATATTATTACAGGTGGGGTAATAGACAGACACAACAAATGTAAATCTGAAATATCCAAGATATTCATTAAAAGAATATATATACACAATATAAATATATTACACAACTATAATATGTAATGGTCAGATATGAATTATGATATAGCATATCAAGTATACGGGTGACAGGTTAGTAACAATGAGAGATAAGAATAATAGAAATATAGAGAAATACAACAGTACAGGATCCTAGGGGTCAAATAACATGTAACACATTTAGATACAGGTAATATATTTTATTTGAAATGAATAACAAAAAATAAAGCAGTGTATATTTTATATAAATTATTATTTCATGACACATGCATATTTTCTCATTTAGACTTGTATTTCACTACATGTATTTAGGGAAACTGTAATAAAGACTCTTAAAATGACATGTGTTAATTTCAAAAACGTGCAACTAGAATAACTTTGGATAAAGATTTTGATACACATCTTATCAAACCATATCATAATGTTGCATCATAACCAGCTTTAAATCTTCTCACATCATATCATTTTTGTCTTCCTGTTTGGGTACTGGGATCCTTCATATTACCACATTATTCCCTGGGATGACCAAGTCATAAAATAACATAGTAAACAAAAGGGCATGAAAGTAAATAAACGACAGAATCAACAATATTTATCTGAGAGTGGTTTTGTTGTTATTTACTTTGAAATGAAAAGTGTGTGTACGTTTCAAACCGAATAACATCTGAATCGAAACGAAAATAAAAGCAAACATTCAACAGGGATAGATTTAGTCCGGTACACTGATTGTCCTGTAATTACGAAGGATCCCAGTAGGAGAAATTAAAGGACGGCAATTTAACTCACATGAACATCTTTAACATCTTGATCTCCACACTTGCCTGGTAGACTAAATATACTGTCATTACCATAGCCATATGAACCTCGGTAGTTTACTGAAATAACATAATGAGCCGCGTCACTACAAAACCAACATAGTGGGTTGGCGGACAGCATGGATCCAGACCAGCCTGTGCCTCCGCGCAGTCTGATCAGGATCCATGCTGTTCGCTATCAGTTTCCCTACTTGTAATAGGGTTTGTAAGCGAACAGCATGGATCCTGATCAGACTGCGCAAAGGCACAGGCTGGTTTGGATCCATGCTGGTTGCAAACGCACTATGTTGGTTTTGTCATGACGCGGCTCAATTTAATATACAACACATGACACAAGACAACATAACATTAACCAAAATATGTGAAGTCAATGTACATGAAATCAGAGATTAGATGTCTGCCTCTAAACCAGGCATTGTAGGTTCAAACACATGTATATTATAATCATGTTTACCCATGTTACACCAGTATATGTTTGTACAAGAAACAAACTTAAAAGTGGTTCAAAAATAAGCTTAAAACTTAAGTGACTCAAATAGGTTCACAACTTAAGTGGTTCACATATCATCAAACCTTTAGCGCAATTAAACTAACAGTTATAGTGGTTCAAAAATTTACACTTGAAAAAAAGCTCAAACCTACAGATATACTATGCCCGAATTTTATTTGAAAATATCAATAATTGCTACACTGTCTTTTTGTTAATATAAAATAATCATGTTTTGACTTTACACAATGCAGATATGTTATGTTTTAAACCCTACAAGGACCAGCTTTACTTGAACTGTAATAGAAGCACAGATTCCTTTATAAAGTTTGTACATTCTTTTATCTAAATAAGATATATTCGGTAAGAATTTTATTGATTTCAATACATTTCTGTAATAAAAATATTTTACTTAAAAATGAGCATAGCATATCTTTAATGTTTCACCTAAAAACTTCAGTGGATAAATAAGCACAAAGCATAAATGATTCAAATAAGATGCAGATCAAATCTGTATCAAGCTAAAATGATAGCACACATAACCGGACTTTGAAAAAGACAAACCATTTCACTTTAATCAAAGAACAAGTAAATACAACCTACCCATAAGAATTGAGTATCCCAGCTTGCACAGAAATGTTGAGTATAACATATATGTAGATGTAAATGTACTGTGAGGACCACCTGTAAACAAATACAAGTTAACTTTTAACTAATTATCTTAAAAATTAAAATAAAAACTTCAAACTAGAGCTATCACTGAAGGTGATTAATACCCCCACCAGCAACTTTGACTTTTTAAAAAATAAGTGGTCTGAAGAACAAGATATATTTGTAAAACATGTATGCCCCTGGCAGCCAAATAGTCATGTTCAGGTTATTATAACTGACTTTTGACCTACTGACCAATATATCAATAAGCGTTATCTATTGGTCATGACTTTATCATTAGGTTGTGTGCAGCAATGTAATGACAAAGTTATCACAAATCTTACCAAATAATATAAGAATAAATTTTATTAATCATTGGGCCTCATTAATGACAGCCAAAGCCAATGCACCTGTGAAAATTGAAGGTAAAGGGCCCATAAGTTGTTAGGATATTGACCAAAAAGCGTTTTTATTCATAAGGTCAATGTGATCTTGACCTCTGACCCTTAACCCAAAAAATCCATTGAGGTCATCTTCTGACCAATAGCTATGAATCTGTTAAGCTTAAAGGTCAACAGTCCATGGGTTGTCCAGTTATTGATAGAAAACCGTTACAAGGTCAATGTGACCTTGACCTTAGACCCCGAAATGGATTGGGGTCATCTTCTTGTCATGAACAAATGCAAAGCAATATACCCCCACTCTTTGAAGGGTGACCCATATTTGACCTTGACCTAGAAATTATGAAAACATTATCTTTAAGACTAATTTCCAGGATATTTGGATCAAAACAGTAGCCACTAGAGTTTTAACAAGATTTTTTCTATTTTTAGCTCCTGTGACCTAGTTTTTCATTCAAGATGACCCATGTTCTAACTCATCCGAGAAATTACCTAGACAATTCATCCTGACCAAGTTTAATGACAATTCATCCTGGCCAAGTTTTATGACAATTGAGTCAAATATGTCACGACAAGGTTTTTCCATATTTTGGCGGTGTGACCTAATTTTTGACCCAAGATGACCCATATTCAAACTTGACCTAAATATTATAAAAACAAACTTTCTGACCAATTTCCAGGATATTTGGATCAAAACAGTAGTCACTAGAATGTTTACAATATTTTTATATTTCTAGCTCCTGTGACCTAGTTTTTCATCAGAGATGACCCATGTTCGAACTCATTCAAGCAATAACCTAGACAAGCATCCTAACAAAGTTTAATGATGATTGAGGCAAAAATGTGACCGCTAGAGTGTTTGACATGAATTTTATGCTTTACAATTTTTACAATGGTTAATATTTGTTATGATGTAGAAGGTTTGTTCCTTTGACCTCTAAGTATATTTTTGACCTCTGATCTTTGCACAACCTAATGACTCATGGTGATGAACATCTGTATCAATTATACTGAAATTCATCCATGTATTTAAAGATATGCACCCTTAAATTATGATCGTATTCTTACATATATTGACCTGGATTATGCTGGTACAATCCCTCTCATGATTAATCATAATTTGTGATATAATTCCTCAATTCAAGCCGACACACATTTTCATATTTTTGACATTAGTCACACAAACATCAACTTTGCAGTCAGCACAAGTCCTCATGATGGTGCAGATTTGTGCCAAATTATATAAAATTTCCTAAATGCATATAAAATATTGCTTTAGTCAAGTGAACTTTTGTTAAAACAGGTTTAAAGAAAGAAGGGTTGAAGGAAATATTGTTATTTATTTTATTTTTTATAATATTAAAGAATAATTTAAGGAATATTATAATATTGAATAGTTTGAGAATATTATACAATCCACATGTAGCTACAAACAAATCATACCTAACCAAACTGAAATCTTATCTTACCATTAGAGACTCATATCTTACCATTTGAAAATCCCTACCTTACCATTAGAAAATCATATCTTACCATCAGAGAATCATATCTTACCATTAGAGAATCATATCTTATCATTAGAGAATCATATCTTACCATTAGAGAATCATATCTTACTATTAGAGAATCATATCTTACCATTAGAGAATCATATCTTACCATTAGAGAATCATATCTTACCATTAGAGAATCATATCTAACCATCAGGGAATCATACCTTACTATGTCAAGATATCACATTACATCATGCAGGAATCACATCACATTTTAGTATGAAGTAAATAATATCTTACCATGAGGAAATACTAGCAGTTTTTTCGTTGTATCTGACCCAGTATTGGATGGATAAACTAGGATACTCTCATAGGTTAAATTAGCTGAAATTCAAATATAATTGACACTTTTAACTTTGTCTCACAATAAGCAGATCTCAAAGTTTTGACTGACATTCTCCAATACATAACAATTCCTGGAGGCTGATTTTAAATTATTTTTTTAAAATAACTAATAAGATCTTGAGAGTAAAATATTGTTCTCAAATCTAAAATTAAATATCAATAAACCTAGACATTCATACTGTGTTCTAAAATCTCAAACTGAACATCAATGAACCTAGACATTCATATTGTGTTCTCAAAAGTAAAATTTAAAATCAATAATGATGCCTTGATATATATTTAATATATACATATATTATAATACATTCTCTACCCAGCATAGAAAGTTTAAGTTCTGACCCTGTACTTGACTTCTGACAACAGATATATTACAGATTTCTACATAAATATGTTTAAATTGAATAACTAACTAACTAACTAGTGATGAGTTTGGTGGTAAGACAGCAAAGAAATGCAGTCTGTTCTGTCTGACTTTACCTCATACAGCTAACATTGGTAAGTCATTTCTGACCTTACCAAATTTTAGAACTGTCATTGCATAATATACATTGTATAGATTAGGGCTGGGGCGAGTATCCGAGTACTCGGATAATCACGAATCAAAGTGGAAAATCGAGTTTGAATATTCGTAAACCCAGAGATCGTGGATCGCGATTTAATTTTTTTTATATACATTCACTGTTTCTCACACTCTTAAAATCGAGAAAAATACGATTTGAGTATAAATTATATGAAGTTTACCTAATACAATTTGCCGGTTAAAGACAATGTACCATGATGCTAAGCTAGGAAGTAATTGGTTTCAAAAAACAAAACAAAAATACTCATCCAAAGAATAAAAAAATAAACCTAATTTATATTTTATTATTTAATGTTTAGTATTGTTGTTTTTTTTTGGGGGGGGGGGTGTCTTGATAACAAAAGATTTGTAGTTCGATTTGTGAATCGTAAGTGCTGAATCGTGGTTCGGATCGGATCGTCACTTATCCGACGATCCACACCCCTAGTATAGATAGTACTTAGGTTTCAATTCCAGGTTTGAGTGCACAACTGACTATAACAATAGCACCAGATGTATGAACATACGATAGTCTTTATTGATCCTGTCCGATGATGGCTGGTGACCTATGACCTTCCAGGAGACATTGTCTAACTGTGGCAGTGACTCATCCAGTGGTAACCATTCTATTTCTGTCTCTTTCCCTGAAGCAGGGATACATCCAATAACCTGATAAATAACTAATGATTATACAACACTTCCATATTACAAAAGCTATAGTCTTAAACAAGAACATATTAAAGGTTGACTGTGATGAAAAGAAATACTTTCAAGGAACTGACTTGAACTGGTGTCATATCAGTTAACTTGCTCTGAAAACCCATGATCCCTGACAGACATTAGACACCTCAACGGTAGGCAACCTTATTCAAATTGTTATTTGAGCCGCGCCATGACAAAACCAACATAATTGGTTTGCGACCAGCATGGATCCAGACCAGCCTGCGCATCCGCACAGTCTGATCAGGATCCATGCTGTTTGCTTACAAACCCTATAACAAGTAGAGAAAGTGATAGCGAACAGCATGGATCCATGCTGGTCGCAAACCCATTATGTCGGTTTTGTCATGGCGTGGCTCATTTGTCTCTCATGGGCTGTAAGGAAGGAGAGGATGGGAATGAAAGGAAAGGCAGTAACATCACAGACTATGTCAGGGTCAAAATCATAACCAAAAGGTTACTTTCCATATTTTCTATGTCTGGGTATAGGAACTATGGTAGCTTTTATTTCCTAACATCAAATATAGGATTCCAAGCTTCAAGTAGAATTAAACAAACATATCACTGTCTGAACAAAATAACATAAAAATGTGTATTACTGTATTGTTGTCCTTAACTCCAAATACTATTTGCCAAACAACTTTATAAAAAACATTTACAAACATGTTTCTCAAGATGCACTTGTAATGCATGTTTGTAAAGTTATAACTTTTACTTCAATCAAAAAGGCACATGTTTGTAAAACTTCATTCAAAATACTCATGTTTGTAAAATCATAATTTTTACTTCAATCCAAACGCACATGTTTGTAAAATCATAACTTTTACTTCAATCAAAAGGCACATGTTTGTAAAATCATAACTTTTACTTCAATCAAAATGCACATGTCCTAACTTTTACATCAATTAATATGAACTTGTTTGTAAAGTCATTAAATTCTATTGCAAGCCTGTACAACAGTAACTTTTCTTTATATTATCAAATTTTACATTTTATTTAAAAATCATACATGTAGTTTACATTACAAATTAATAACATCATTTAGAATTATGATATTACAATATTATTATCATTAAAATTATCATTATATAGTATAATTGTTAAGAATTTACCAGGAAATTTTGTCTTGAAGGAGATGAACACTCGGCTACTATAATATCTCTATCTGTGCACAAACTTGTCATACAGCAATCTTTGTCTGAAAATAATAATTGAGCCGCGTCATGACAAAACCAACACAATGGGTTTGCGACCAGCATGGATCCAGAGTTCCAGACCTGCCTGCGCATCCACGCAGTCTGATGAGGATCCATGCTGTTCGCTTACAAACCTTATTACAAGTAGAGAAACTGATAGCGAACAGCATGGATCCTGACCAGACTGCACAGATGTGCAGGCTGGTCTGGATCCATGCTGGTCGCAAACCCATTACGTTGGTTTTGTCGTGCCGGCTCATATGTTTAAATGAACTGGAACTCTGCAAGTCTGATGTGTCGCCTTGTGAACAATATAGCTGTCACTTGAGGCATTTTCTTCTGAAACACTGCTCTTACAATGTACATGTACCTTTAACTTTAGTGGCATTTGAACTGAGTGTAACAATATTACATCAGGTTGAATAAAACTGCTATATTATCAAAAATAAAAATACCATAGAAAAGTTTTACACTGACAGATCAAAAGGAGGACTCTGTGATGGATTCTTAAGCACTGCACTTCAGGTCAATGGAAAAAGCTAGCAGACTTAATTTGGAGTCAATCAAACTTATAGTGACCAAGTTATGCTCTGGACAAGCCTATTAGGTAAGACAAGGGTCATGATCTTTCATCCTATGACAGTTCAAGTCAATAGCAAGTGTAGGAGAATTGGCCCGGACAAAAATAAAGTTTTATAATTTACAAAGGGCAATTACTCTAAAATCATGAAGTACAGAGTATCGCTTCTTGTGCACTACACTTCTTCTCAATGAGATCTATCATCCTATGAAGTTTCAAGTCCATAGCTTTTATACTTTAGGAGAAATGGCCGGACAAAAATAAAGTATCAAAATTAACAAAGGGCAATAACTCAAAAATTTAGAAGTGCAGAGTAATGATTCTTATGCACTAAAAAGAAGCATGCATACCTAGTTTTGAGTCAATCCAACTTAAAGCAACTGACTTATGCTCAGGACAAGCTTTAGGGAACGCCAAAGCCGAAACCGACGACAAAGGTAACCCCTATCAGGACATTTATTTAATTTTTTTTTTTTTTTTTTTTTTGGTTGGGTTTTACCTTGCACCAAAAAAGTATATGTCATATGGTGACATTCCAGCTTTACTGATGGAGGAAGACTTCAGGTGCCTTTCTGTGCTTTATCTCAGGCAGGAAATGACACACAAATAGAACTTCCAATGTTTCATGAACCAGCTGGATAGCTAGAATCCAAAGGGCCTGTCAGTATTTGAACACACAGTTGTGTGGAGCAAGTGGTTTGAAGTCAATGTCCTTAAGCACTTGACCACGAGTGCCAGTAAAGGTAAAGAATTTATAAATTAGATAAAAGAAATCTAATACTTACAAGCTGGCAATCTGGTTACAGATTTTGTATTTGTATCAATGACTAGAACAACATCTCTACTTCTCCAACTAGAGTTGATGACAACTCTTGTATTATCTTCACACCAGCATTCATCTGGTACTTTAACAGCATACACTCCTGGAAACTCATCCCCTATATATGATTAAAGAAAAACTTATATACACGTACAGACAACCCCTTTAAATTATGATTAGACAATAAAATAACTCATATTCAATTTAAGATATACTAGTCTTAATCAGAAATGAAAATGAATACAATATTTGAAATCTAAATTATTTGATACATCTGTGCATACTTTAAATTTCTCTCAGTTTAAAGTTTAACAACTGAGAGTTAATGGGAGCGAGACATGTGATCTGTACAGTTATATTTTTCACCTCTTTAGTGTAACCAAAGGTAAACAAAAGTGAGACTTGTGACTTGTAGACTTAAATTAAATTTAAGTAAATAATTAATTAATCAATATAAGTACAATTAGTAATTTAATTAATTAATTAATAAGTATAAGTAATTAATGATTAAATTCAAATAAATTTAATAAATTAAATCAAATAAATAAATCAATCAATCAAAACAAATAAATAAACAAGATATGTTTGTAAAACATGTATGCCCCCTATCAGCAGCCAATTAGTCATGTGATAAGGTTATTATGCATGACTTCTGACCCAGTGAACAAACAATTAATAAGGGTTATCAAGTATCTACTGGTCATGACCTTAACCTTTGACCCCTTGACCCAAAACTCAAAAGGGGTCATCTTCTGGTCATGACCAATCATCATACAAAGTTTGAAGTTCCTAGGCCTAAGCGTTTTTAGTAAATTGATCAGAAACCGTTTTTACCTACAAGGTCATTGTGACCTTGACATTTGACCCCTTGACCCCAAAATCAATAGGTCATCTGCTGGTCATGACCAATCACCATACCAAGTTTGAAGTTCCTAAGCCTAAGGCTTCTTTAGTTATTGATCAGAAACCGTTTTAACATACAAGGTCAATGTGACCTTGCCCTTTGACCCCAAAATCAATAGGGGTCATCTGCTGGTCATGACCAATCACCATGCCAAGTTTGAAGTTCCTAGGCCGAAGCGTTCTTTAGTTATTGATCAGAAACCGTTTTTACTTACAATGTCAATGTGACCTTGACCTTTGACCCCTTGATCCCAAAATCAATAGGGGTAATCTGCTGGTCATGACAAATCACCATACCAAGTTTGAAGTTCCTAGGCCTAAAGTGTTCTTAAGTTATTGATCAGAAACCGTTTTTACTTACAAGGTCAATGTGACCTTGACCTTTGCCCTTGACCCAAACTCAATAGGGGTCATCTGCTGGTCACGACCATTCATCATACAAAGTTTGAAGTTCCTAGGCCTAAGCATTTTTAGTTAATTGATCAGAAACCGTTTTTACCTACAAGGTCAATGTGACATTGACCTTTGACCCCTTGACCCCAAAATCAATAGGTCATCTGCTGGTCATGACCAATCACCATACAAGTTTGAAGTTCCTAGGCCTGAGGGTTTCTTAAGTTATTGATTGGAAAGCATTTTTACCCTACAAGGTCAATGTGACCTTGCCCTTTGACCCCTTAACCCCAATATCAATAGGGGTCATCTGCTGGTCATGACCAATCACCATACCAAGTTTGAAGTTCCTAGGCTTAGGGTTCTTTAGTTATTGATCAGAAACCGTTTTTACCCAAGAGGTCAATGTGACCTTGACCTTTGACCCCCTTGACCCCAAAATCAATAGGGGTCATCTACTGATCATGACCAATCACCATATCAAGTTTGAAGTCCCTAGGCCTAAGGGTTCTTTCGTTATTGATCGGAAAGCCGTTTTTACCTACAAGTTCAATGTGACCTTGACCTTTGACCCCTTAACCCCAAAATCAATAGGGGTCATCTGCTGGTCATAACCAATCACCATACCAAGTTTGAAGTTCCTAGGCCTAAGGGTTCTTTTGTTATTGATCAGAAACCGTTTTTACCCAAGAGGTCAATATGACCTTAACCTTTGACCCCTTGACCCCAAAATCAATAGGGGTCATCTACTGATCATGACCCAATCACCATTACCAAGTTTGGAGTTCCTAGGCCTTAAAGTTCTTTAGTTATTGATTGGAAAACCGTTTTTACCTACAAGGTCAATGTGACTTGACCTTTGACCCTTAACCCCAAAATCAATAGGGGTCATCTGCTGGTCATAACCAATCACCATACCAAGTTTTGAAGTACCTAGGCCTAAAGGGTTCTTTTGTTATTGATCAGAAACCGTTTTTACCCAAGAGGTCAATGTGACCTTGACCTTTGACCCCAAAATCAATAGGGGTCATCTACTGATCATGACCAATCACCATACCAAGTTTGAAGTTCCTAGGCCTTAAGGTTCTTAAACTATTGATTGGAAACTGTTTTTGCTTACAAGGTCAATGTGACCTTGACCTTTGACCCCTCGACCCCAAAATCAATAGGGGTCATCTACTGGTCATGACCAATCACCATACCAAGTTTGAAGTTCCTAGGCCTAAGGGTTCTTTAGTTATCACTCGGAAACTATTTGGTCTACGGACCGACAAGTGCAAAGCAATATACCCCCTGGGCATAAAAAAGGAATTCTGATGATATCAAAAATATCTGATAGTACAGAAGATGAAAAATCTTTATCTTGACAAGCACTTATTGTTATTTTTCATGAGCTGTTTAAAGTCAAAACAAACACTGTTGTAGATCTATAATCCGAGCACGATAAACAGAACTTTCTTCACATTTATTTATAGTACGGACTAGTCTATATTAAAACTATATAGGTAAATGAAATGTTGCACATCTCAATGATTGTACATTTCACTGATAATTGCAGAAGTAAATAATAAATGTCGCAATAGCTCAATCCGTAGAGCACTATGTTCAGAAGGAACCCTAGTCCTCGACAGGAGAGTAATAGGCTTCAAATTTTTTATTTTTTCATTTTTTTCAAATTTTTTTCATTTTCCCTTTCATATATACACGAAAAAACATAACGATAATTCCTTTTGTTTATTCTTATTGATGAATTTATATTACTTTTTAAACGAAGTATCTTCACCTAAATTTATTATATGTTTTGCATTTATCTATTACAAATGTATGAAATATTTTTAACATTTCAAGAGACCAAAAAAATGCAATTCTTTAAGTTCAATATAAATCATATATTTTTTTGTCAGACAGATAAGAAATTTAAAAAAAAAAGAATTAAAAATTGAAAAAAAATTAAAGTTTCTAACAGGTTTCGAACCCGCTAGTTAATTCTATTAATAAGGCAGTCTTAACTTATGTGCTATACAGTCAAACGAAAATAACATCTCATAAAATATAATTTGTATAATTTCAATTTAATTATTTGGTTAATCACTTGCAGTTACCTATGTTTACCTGAGTAAATCTTTTAATGGACTGTGCTGGTATTTTTAGAACTGACGAAAGTTCTGTTTATCATGCTCGGACTATAGCTACTATTATAAAGTAAATACCATTCCTTTTAATATAACAAAAAACTTTCATGAATTATTACATTCTCCCTTATCAGCAAATATGAGCCGCGTCATGACAAAACCAACATAGTGGGTTTGCGACCAGCATGGATCCAGACCAGCCTGCGCATACGCGCAGTCTGATCAGGATCCATGCTGTTCGCTATCAGTTTCTCTACTTGTAATAGGGTTTGTAAGCGAACAGCATGGATCCTGATCAGAAATCCCAGATGTGCAGGCTGGTCTGGATCCATGCTGGTCGCAAACCCACTATGTTGGTTTTGTCATGACGTGGCTCATATAATGTCCATTGAACAAAGAAAATAAGCCAGCCTTTTGCCTTTATGTATTACAAATAGAGCTGTCATAGATTCAAGGCAGTGCATATCAACAATATATCCATATCAGATGACAAATATCAATGATACCCCTATATATTGATAATTACCAAAAATTACTTGTCTGTCATTCACTTTTATACCCGTTTAAATGATTTCAGTTGAAAACATGTTCAGTTGTGTCTTGTTTACAAAAGCACATTGTATGATTTTTATCCAGACCATTATTTTGTCATTATTGCTGTGAAATTTTTCCAAATTATAACAAAATATAATGTTAGACATGGGCACCTGCTCCTGTTTACATTTTGGGTAAAATTTCTAGACATTTAAGTCAAAATTATCGATTTTTTTAATGAGCCATGTCATGACAAAACAAACATAGTGCATTTGCAACCAGCATGGATCCAGACCAGCCTGTGGATCCGCACAGTCTGATCAGGATCCATGCTGTTCACTATCTGTTTCTCTACCTGTAATAGGATTGGTAAGCGAACAGCATGGATTTTGATCAGACTGCTTGGATGCGCAGGCTGGTCGGATCCATGCCGGTCACAAATCCATTTATTGATTTTGTCATGGCACAGATCAAATGTGTATTGATTATTGATCAACAGAAAATTTTTAATGATGCATCTATATTGATTTTTATTGATGACTGCTCTAATTACAAGCACTGCAATTCCTAATCAAATAAAAAATCCAACCTGCAGCAAACTTGACTTTCTCTACCACAGTACTGGAAATCTTGCTTTTCAAATCATACTGAAATATTAGAATAATTAGATTTATTACCTACCTGTAATTATAATATTATATACCTGTGTATTTCTTAATTACAACACATCATTTATATCTAGCATGCATTTAATAAAGGCAAATTATGATATTGAAAAAAACAAGAGAGCCAAGACGGCCCTGGATCGCTCAACTGAGAAAAGGTCAAAAGGTTTTAAGTGGAGCCCTTTTCACCCAAGAAGAAATAGCAACTAGAAATGTGTCCATAGGACACGGGTGCCCCCACCTCGCCACTGTTCTGTCAATCTTTTTACTAAGTCAAGGGAAATAACTCTACAAATACTGGATAAATCCCACAGCGAAAACCCCAGGTGCAAATCTAAAATATGCTTGAGCAAACCTGCCCATAAGGTTTAATGACTATGTCAAATCCTTTTTGAAAAACTTTGCGACACAAGTTGAAAATGCAAAAATTTTCTAAGTGAAGAAGCAATAACTCTAAAAAATACTAAATAAAATCCAGACAAAAATACCTGGTGCACAACTGCACATGCTGATCAATATTCCTGTAAATTTTCATGACTCTAGGTCAAATACTTTTTGAGTTACATGCGACACATGTTGAAAATTGCCAAATTTTACTAAGTCAAGGGCAATAACTCTGACAATGCTAAAAATATCCAGACGAAAATACCCAGATGCACAACTACACATGCTGATCAACATTCCTGTAAAGTTTCATGACTGTAGGTCAAATACTTTTTGAGTTATGTGCGACACAAGTTGAAAATTGCCAAATTTTACTAAGTCAAGGGCAATAACTCTGAAAATACTAAAAATATCCAGACAAAAATACCCAGGTGCACAACTACACATGCTGATCAACATTCCTGTAAAGTTTCATGACTCTAGGTCAAATATTTTTTGAATTATGTGCGACACAAGTTGAAAATTGCAAAATTTTACTTAAGTCAAGGGCAATAGCTCTGAAAATACTATAAATATCCAGACGAAAATACCCAGGTGCACAACTACACATGCTGATCAACATTCCTGTAAAGTTTCATGACTGTAGGTCAAATATTTTTTGAGTTACATGCGACTAAAGTTGACAATTGCAAAATTTTACTAAGTCAAGGGCAATAACTCTGAAAATACTAAAAATATCTAAACGAAAATACCCAGGTGCACAACTACACATGCTGATCAACATTCCTGTAAAGTTTCATGATTCTAGGTCAAATACTTTTTGAGTTACGCGCGACACAAAAGTGAACTGACGGACACACGGACGGAAGGACGGACGGACAGATGGACGGACAAGGGTAAATCTAAATGCCCGCCACTAATGTGGGGGCACAAAAATTACAAGAGCGATCAGTAATCACATGTGTCTCCTCATGATGGCCAATTTCATGTTGGGACAAATTTTGTGACAGACGGACAGACAGACGGACAGTGCACAACTAGACTAACCACTTTGTACTGATCATTCCTGTAAAATTTGGATAAAATTGCACCAGTAGTTTATGAGGAGTAGTCAGGACAAGCTTTTGCGTATCTGGCAACACACAGAAAAAAACACCTTAAAAATAAAAATTATTAAAGGGCCATAACTCAAACAAAAATCATTTAACCGGAAAATGCTGACAATATGCACAACTAGACTTGGTACTGATCATTCCTGTAAAGTTTTGATGAAATTGCACCAGTAGTTTATGAGGAGTAGTCCGGACAAGCTTTTGTGTATTTGGCAACACACAGAAAAAGAAACCTTTTTATCAAAGGGCCATAACTCGGCCAAAAATCATTCAACCGGAAAACCCGTGCAATATGCGCAAGGACTTGAGCTACAGATCAATCCTGTAAAGTTTCATTGAAATTGCATTAGTGGTATAAGAGAAGTAGTCCGGACAAACTTTTAAATTAAAAATTATTAAAGGGCCATAACTCTGACAAAAATCATTTGACCCCAAGGGCTTTTATTTGAACAAACTTGATAGACACTCACTTTACTAGAAGATGTTTCATGCCAAATATCTAAGCTCTACCTCTTTGGGTTTTTTAAAAGAAGATATTTTAAGTTTTTTCTTTTGGTTGTTATGGCAACGCTGGACGGACACCGGACGAAAAGCGATCACAAAAGCACACCATGTCCCTTTGTGACAAGTGAGCTAATAAAAAAGTTCAAAATTTTTTCTCAATTTAGGAAAAGGTAATTAATAGTTTCTAGAACTTTAGCTCAGAGTTGAAATATGTAACAATCTAACTAATTTGCATGGTAAACAAAATCTTCGCCACAATTTCAAATCTGGATAGGATAGTATTGTCAAAGTAAAGTCTAAATACGAGCGTTTTATGTCTAAAGTGAATATCTTTTAAAGTTTTAGATGAACGTTCTTATGTACCTTAAGTTGAAAATGGGGCACACATGAGGAAAAATAAATCAAACCGGTCCTTTTGAAATGCATACCAATATTGAGATGGAACAAGTATCCCAAGTTTGCAGTGTTTAGCTTTGACAATTACTCAGAAATGGACATTAACAAAAAGGTTAATAATTAACAATGCCAAACAAACAAGAGGGATATAACAAGTTCTTTTTCTTTATTTATTATGAAGGTGAAGTTTTAATGGTCTCTGTTGTAATAAAACTCAATGATAGTGCAAATACATACTGTATGATTTGGTACAAACAACGTAAAGCATAAAACACATTACATATCAGTATGAATAAAACAACACCTGTATATTTTAACAGTACAGGAGTGCATCACTTCATCTCTTAACCTGTTCAATTTGTGATAATTGATTTAATCTGCTTTGAATTAGGAACAGTCCGTTTAAAAATTACAAGATTTCTGTTAAGCTATGGGCAGTATAGAGCCTGGTCAGACTGCAGGGATATTCAGACTGCAGGGATATTCAGGCTGCAGGGATATTCAGACTGCAGGGATATTCAAGCTGCAGGGATAGTCAGGCTGCAGGGATAATCAGGCTGCAGGGATATTCAGGCTGCAGGGATAATCAGGCTGCAGGGATATTCAGACTGCAGGGATACTCAGGCTGCAGGGATATTCAGGCTGCAGGGATATTCAGGCTGCAGGGATATTAAGGCTGCATGGATATTCAGACTGCAGGGATATTCAGACTGCAGGGATATTCAGGCTGCAGGGATATTCAGGCTGCATGGGATATTCAGACTGCAGGGATAATCAGGCTGCAGGGATATTTAGGCTGCATGGATATTCAGGCTGCAGGGATATTCAGACTGCAGGGATAATCAGGCTGCAGGGATATTTAGGCTGCATGGATATTCAGACTGCAGGGATATTCAGACTGCAGGACTATTCAGACTGCAGGGATATTCAGACTGCAGGGATAATCAGGCTGCAGGGATATTCAGACTGCAGGGATATTCAGACTGCAGGGATATTCAGGCTGGCCTGGCTCTTTACAGGTGGCAAAGGTTGATTTTCTCAAAGTGAGCATATTATGTTGAATATGCTTTTTTATTGCTAAAAATTCCCTGGTTATCCCTATGTAATATACACAACCTAAGAGATTTTCAAAACCTTACTGTATATATGTAATATATATAACATTAAGTATAACCATCACCATTATGATATAGGACAATTTTACCCCATGTCACCAAATTCAGTTTTCCCTTGTCTTTATGCTTCTGCAATTACCTTAAGGAGTTCACAACACTGCATATGGGGTCCACCAATTTCACTTTGAAGATAGAAAAAACTCTCCTTATTAGGAGAAATTCTCGCATCATGGGCAGCTTTGTTAGTGGATGTTAATTCAGCTGTAAGACGTAAATTAATTAAAGCAAAAATTCTGAAAAATGAAAAGGATATGTAGTGACAATGCACCAATTCCTGAACAATTATCTACCTAAGTTAACAACTCTGTTTATGTTTCAGCCAATGTTTCAGCCAATTATCATATATCAGAAGATAAAACTGATATATGATAATTTTATCCATACTGCCATAAAATATCAATTTCATTTGACCGGAATTGGATAATTATCATTACATATCCATAATATAAATGAGCAGCGCCATGACAAAACCAACATAATGCATTTGCGACCAGCATGGATCCAGACCAGCCTGCGCATTCCCGCAGTCTGATCAGGATCCATGCTGTTCCCTATTAGTTTCTCTACTTGTTATAGGGTTTGTAAGCGAACAGCATGGATCCTGATCAGACTGCGTGGATGCGCAGGCTGGTCTGGATCCATGCTGGTCGCAAACGCATTACGTTGGTTTTGTCGTGAAGCGGCTCAAATGGTAATTATTCATGCATCTATCTGTCAATACCTTTATGATAATGGAACACTGTTTATGTGGACCACTAGAATTATTTTGTAAAAATACCATCATGCTGCCATCTGGTGATATTCTACAACCGTGGGATGAAAACCCTTCAACAGACATTTTCTCTGCAAGAAAGTTTCAATTTGATCATCCTATCTACCAAAATTGCAGTTTCCGTTGACAAACTATCTAGCTGTTAGTTTTTAATGCACAGATTTCATCAAATAACTGTCTAACCTTTTGGAATTGCATAGTTTTTTTATCAAAAAACTATCTAATCTTAATATTGCAGTTTTGAATAAAATACCTTCTTGTGGTTAACTAGAAATGTGTCCGTTATTAAGGACACAGGTGCCCCAACACTCCACTGTTTTTGTCAATCTTATAACTCTAGGTCAAATATTTTTTGGACTACATGTGACACAAGTTGAAAACTAAAAATCTTTTACTAAGTCAAGGGTAAGAACAAATACTGAATCACAAACAGACCCCAAGGTGCATAAGTACACAAGCTGACACAAGCTGACCAACATTCTTGTACACTTTCAGGCCTACAGGTCAAACATTCTTTAAGCTATGCATGAACAAGTGGAAAATTGCAATATATACTAAGTCAAGGGCAATAACTCTTAACAAAATAGACATGCAAAACCCAAGATGCACAGCTTCACAGTGATGTTGATCATTATTTCCTGTTAAGTTAACTCAAGCATTCAAGGAACACAGGACACAACATAATGGAACGGTTTTTACTAAGTCAAGGGCAGTCACTCTTCAGATACTGAATAAATTCACAATCAAACCCCAAGGTGCACAACTACACATGCCAACCAACATTCTGTAAAGTTTCATGACTTTAGGTCAAATATTTTCTGAGCTACACAACCCAAGCTGCAAATTTTTTTTACTAATTCAAGGGCAATAACTCTGACAAAACAGTATAAATCCACAAGCAATACCCCAGGTGCACAACTTCACATGCTGTAAAGTTTCATGACTTGGTCAAAAACTTTTTAAGCTACTAGCCACACAACATAACAAGAGGGCCATGATGGCCCTGAGGTCGCTCACCTGTATCCTGTATATAGTCCCCCCCCCCAATTTTTACCCAATGGCTTTTATTTGTTAATTTGAACAGACTTGGTAGACACCCATAAGAAGATGTTTCATGCTAAACATCGAAGTTCTAGCTCATTGGATTTTTTAAAAGAAGATTTTTTAAGTTTTTTAAAAACAATGACACCCCTGGGGCAGGGCCAGTTTTGACCCCAGGGCTTTTATTTGAACAAACTTTGCAGATATTTACTAAAAGATGTTTCATGCTTAATATCTAAACTCTAGCTATTTGGGTTTTTTCAAAGGAGATTTTTAAGTTTTTGCTATACACAAAAAAGGAAAATCAATGACCCCCGGGGCAGGGCCAATTTTAACCCTGGGGCTTTTATCTGAACAAACTTTGTAGACACTGATTAGAAGATGTTTCATGCTTAATATCTAAACTCTAGCTATATGGGTTTTTTCAAATAAGATTTTTAAATTTTTGCCATACACATATAAAAAATCAATGACCCCCGGGGCGGGGCCAATTTTGATCCCAGGGCTTTTATTTGAACAAATTTGGTAGACACCCATTAGAACATGTTTCATGCTAAATATCTTAGCTCTAGCTCTTTGGGTTCTTTAAAAGAAGATTTTTTAAGTTTTTACTATATGCATATAGGGAAAATCTATGACCCCCTGGGGCGGGGCCAATTTTGACCCCAGGGCTTTTATTTGAACAAACTTGATAGACACTCACTAGAAGATGTTTCATACCAAATATCTTAGCTCTAGCTCTTTGGGTTATTTAAAAGAAGATTTTTTTTAGTTTTTACTATATGCATATAGGGAAAATCTATGACCCCATGGGGCGGGGCCAATTTTGACCCCAGGGCTTTTATTTGAACAAACTTGGTACACACTTACTACAAGATGTTTCATGCCAAATATCTTAGCTCTAGCTCTTTGGGTTCTTAAAAAGAAGATTTTTTAAGTTTTTACTATAATGCATATGGGGAAAATCAATGACCCCAGGGCAGGGCCAATTTTGACCCCAGGGCTTTTATTTGAACAAACTTGGTAGACACTGACTAGAAGATGTTTCATGCCAAATATCTAAGCTCTAGCTCTTATGGTTTTTTTAAAAGAAGATATTTAAAGTTTTTTCTTTCGGTTGCCATGGCAACCAGTGTTCTGCATGGAATTAAATTCTTTGAACAATTTTTAAACGTGACCACCAAAGGAACATTCCTGTGTAGTTTGGATGAAATTGGCTCAGTGGTTTATGAGGAGATGTCATTTAAAGCAAAAGTTTACGGACGGACGGACGCCGGACGGACGGACGGACGGACGACGGACGGACGGACGCCGGACGAAAAGCGATCACAAAAGCTCACCCTGTCACTTTGTGACAGGTGAGCTAAAAGCAGACAGACAGAAGGAAGGATGGATGGACGTACAAGGATAAATCTTAATGCCCCCACCCCCCTATAGTGGGAGCACAAAAATTGCACAGTACTAATCAAAATAAAACCTTGCTTTATAAAATTGCACAGTTTAGTCAAGGTATTGCCTCATCTAATAAGGTTAATTGATTAATTAATGCCCTGTTTCATTTAACAAAATTGCAATGTTTCGATTATCTTGCCTTACAGGGTTTCACAGTTTTGATCTAGTCACATAAAGAGTAACAGTTTCGACAAAATATATCATCAAGTCTTATACCATTGCAATGTTTTAATCAAAATGCTACTTTGTTTAAGTCCCATAATATAATTAATAACATACCGCATTCCTTTGTCTCTAGATTCAAATGAAAGATTGTGCTCCTGAAAAATAACAAGAGGGCCATGATGGGCCTGATATCGCTGAAGATGTTTCATGCTATATCTTAGCTCTTTCTCTTGGCATTTTTTAAAGAAGATTTTACTATATACATATATGGAAAAACAATGACCCCCCCCCCCTGGGGCGGGCCAATTTTGATCCCAGGGCTTTTATTTGAACAAAATTGGTAGACAGTTACTAAAACAAGAGCTGTCAGAAGGACAGCGCGCTCGACTTTTTTAGTGCTTGCCTATAAAACAAAACTTTGACAGTTAAGGGCACACAAGACTTTAACTAGGAATTTCTAAGTACAAATCAAGAAACATTTTCACAGAGTTATCTCTCTCTGCTTACAGATAGGTCTCATGATGGCACATAAGAACTCCAACTTCCAAAGTAATATCTCAAATGGTTAGGTCAACAAGTGGACAAGAATGAAAATTTTAACTGAGTTTCTAAGTCAAAAAGGGCCATAATTCAAATAAAATCCTTAACAGAATTACCTTCTCCTGCCCATGTTTGGGACCATGATGGTAAACAAGTATTCCACTTTCAATTTAATATCTCAACCAGTTCAGTCAAAAAGTTGACTGGTACAAAAAACTTAACCAAGATTCTAAGTCGATAAAAGGCCTTAATTTTTAAAACAAATCCCTGACAGAGTTACCTTCTCTTGCGTACAGATGGGGGTAATGATGTGAAATAGCATTAAAAGTTTCAAAGCAATATCTCAAAGGGTTAAGGCAATAAGTGGATTTTACCCATATTCAATGTATTTTCTAAGTCAAAAAGGGGCATAATTCTGTCAAAAACCTTGACAGAGTTATGTCCTCTTGTCTGTTGATGAAGGTCGTGATGGTAAACAAGTATGGTCAGTTTCAAAGCAATACCTCCAATGGTTTTGAAATAAAGTGAGGTGGTACAAAAAACTTAACCAAGCTCAATACACTTTCTAAGTCAAAAAAGGGCCATAATTCTGTCAAAAACCTTGACAGAGTTATGTACTCTTGTCTGTAGATGGAGGTTATGATGGTGAACAAGTATGGTAAGTTTCAAAGCCATACTTGTAATACTTCTGAAATAAAGTGGGGTGGTACGAAAAACTTAACCAAGGTGTGACGCCAACGCTAACGCCGACGCCGACGCCGGGGCGAGTAGGATAGCTCCCCTTTTCATAGAAAAGTCGAGCTAAAAAAGTTTCACGCCAAATATCTAAGCTCTAGCTCTTTGGGTTTTTTTAAAAGAAGATTTTTTAAAGTTTTTTCTTTTGGTTGCCATGGCAACTAGAGTTCTGCATGTAATTAAATTCTTTGAACATTTTAAAGGTTGCCATTAAAGGAACATTCCTGTGAAGTTTGGATGAAATTGGCTCAAAGGTTAATGAAGAGATGTCATTTAAAGTAATAATTTACGGACCATGGACCGTTGAACGAAAAGTGATCACAAAAGCTCACCATGTCACTTTGTGACTGCTGAGCTAAAAACACAGACTTCTGAATAAACAGTTACACAAATGACCCTCATATGTTAAACGAGGCTGTCAAAAAATCCCTAAATTGCAAACTTCTAAGAAATTTATTCTAGTTTACACAATAAAAAAAATTCTTATTGTTTTTGTAATATGTACCATTTAAAGATCATTTTTCAGGTATATATTTTTGCAGGTGATCTATTTCTGTTGAGTTTCATTAAAATCTACCAAGCTATTAAGTAGATGATGTTAAAGATTATTTCTATTTTAGCTCCACTTGCCATCTCAACCCTAATCTCAGAACATTGTTGTTTTCAAGACAAGATTTTTTTAAAGGTATTTCTACTAGATAAGTCTAAGTAAACTGAATGGCACCCAGAGAGGGGCCATTTTTTACACCTTTGACATGCCTTGCTAAATTTTGTAGAGATCATTTGAGCCGCGTCATGAAAAAACCAACATAATGGGTTTGCGACCAGCATGGATCCAGACCAGCCTGCACATCCGCGCAGTCTGATCAGGATCCATGCTGTTCGCATACAAACCCTATTACAAGTAGAGAAACTGATAGCAAATAGTATGGATCCTGATCAGACTGTGCGGATGCGCAGGCTGGTCTGGATCCATGCTGGTCACAAACCCATTATGTTGGTTTTGTCGTGACGCGGCTCATAATTATATAAAAAAAACATACTTTCTTATTGGACAGTAAATTATTCCAAGCCTGAATGGATCCTGATGCCATCCTGTAAAAGCTATCCCAGTATCCTCTGGCAGCCATTTGGCCTGAAAAATATTGTTACAAAAACAAAAATTCTCAAAAAACAATTAAAAAGGTTATTTGAAGAATTAAATATAATATGTTGAGAATATAACAAAGCTCTCAGACAAATTTGTAAATATAGAATGCTGTACTCTTCCATAAACACAGGGATTTTTTTTCCAATGTTCCTAAAGTTTATATAATATGTGGGGACACTAAAATCCTCAGTTTTAAGTTAACACACCAAATTCCAACAATATATTTACTCTACAATTCTTACACAAAACATGCAGCGTGGCTGATTGGTTAATATGTCAAGTAAGTAATCTTAAAATCAGTTTCCAGGTTGGTCCAAACACCATCAGGGGCAAGCTGTTACTTCCTGGTGCAAGAAACTTTACTCTCATTGTGTAATTAATACTGACTTGTTCCAGGAACAGATTTGAGAAACTTTACTCTCATTGTGTTATTAATACTGACTTGTTCCAGGAACAGATTTGAGAAACTTTACTCTCATTGTGTTATTAATACTGGCTTGTTCCAGGAACAGATTTGAGAAACTTTACTCTCATTGTGTTATTAATACTGGCTTGTTCCAGGAACAGATTTGAGAAACTTTATTCTCATTGTGTTATTAATACTGGCTTGTTCCAGGAACAGATTGGAGAAACTTTACTCTCATTGTGTTATTAATACTGGCTTGTTCCAGGAACAGATTGGAGAAACTTTACTCTCATTGTGTTATTAATACTGGCTTGTTCCAGGAACAGATTTGAGAAATTTTACTCTCATTGTGTAATTAATAGTGGCTTGTTCCAGGAACAGATTGGAGAAACTTTACTCTCATTGTGTAATTAATACTGGCTTGTTCCTGGAACAGATTGGAGAAACTTTACTCTCATTGTGTTATTAATAGTGGCTTGTTCCAGGAACAGATTGGAGAAACTTTACTCTCATTGTGTTATTAATACTGGCTTGTTCCAGGAACAGATTGGAGAAACTTTACTCTAATTGTGTTATTAATACTGACTTGTTCCAGGAACAGATTTGAGAAAACTTTATTCTCATTGTGTTATTAATACTGGCTTGTTCCAGGAACAGATTGCAGAAACTTTACTCTCATTGTGTTATTAATACTGACTTGTTCCAGGAACAGATTTGAGAAACTTTACTCTCATTGTGTTATTAATACTGGCTTGTTCCAGGAACAGATTGGAGAAACTTTACTCTCATTGTGTTATTAATACTGGCTTGTTCCAGGAACAGATTGGAGAAACTTTACTCTCATTGTGTTATTAATACTGGCTTGTTCCAGGAACAGATTTGAGAAACTTTACTCTCATTGTGTAATTAATTGTGGCTTGTACCAGGAACAATTTGGGGAGTGTGTCTATAAGGTTAAAGCTTCCTACATTATGATCAAACTTAAAAATAAATTCATAAATTCGGTATAAACTGAAACATGACTGTGACACATGAAATTCATAAAAGTTTATCAAACATGTCAGTGTAGCATTACAAGTCTATTTAGTGATTAATAAGAAAACAATATTTTGTATTCAGTATTTACTGTAGGTAACTTACCTGCCCAACACTGACATTTGCTGGTGTATAATCTATCACTTGTATATCCCCTGTAGAGATGGTAAGTATGCACAGTACTGATTGATGCTTACCAACAAGTCCTTCACCCCAATCTTCCCTGTATACATATTCTTCTCCCTATACAATTGTATACAATAATACAACAATAACTACAAGAAAGATGAGATGAGGTTTCCATCATCCTGCCTACATGCACCAGTATATAAACCTGGGTACAATCAGACAGCCCTTCTAACTTGATCAATATCTCTTTAACAAGATATGTTTGTAAAACATGTATGCCCCCTATCGGCAGCCAATTTGTCATGTGATCAGGTTATTATGCATGACTTCTGACTCAGTGAACAAGCAATTAATAAGTGTTATCTAGTATCTACTGGTCATGACTAGTCACAAGGTAATAATTATTGTGACCCCATAGGTTGTGTGCAGCAATTAAAGTTATTAAAAATCTTACCAAATAATATATACATAAATTTTATGAATCACATAGGCCTCATTAATGACAGCCAAGTTGTTATATTACATAAGACCTTTAAATGTGTATACCAAGAGCACATAAAAGTATCAACCAAGGCAACTTGAGTTGTTGAGTTATTGGTCAGAAACGGTCAAGGTCACTATGACATTGACCCCTTGACCCCAAAATCAATAGGGGTCATCTACTGGTCATGACCAATCATCATACCAAGTTTGAAGTTCCTAGGCCTAAGGGTTCTTTAGTTATTGAACGGAAACCGTTTTTACCTACAAGGTCAATGTGACCTTTACCTTTGACCCCTTGACCCCAAAATCAATAGGGGTCATCTGCTGGTCATGACCAATCATCATACCAAGTTTGAAGTTCCTAGGACTAAGGGTTCTTTAGTTATTGATCGGAAACCGTTTTAACCTACAAGGTCAATGTGACCTTGACCTTTGACCCCAAAATCAATAGGGGTCATCTGCTGGTCATGACCAATCATCATACCAAGTTTGAAATTCCTAGGCCTAAGCGTTCTTTAGTTATTGATCAGAAACCGTTTTTACCTACAAGGTCAATGTGACCTTGACCTTCCCCCTTGACCCCAATATCAATAGGGGTCATCTGCTGGTCATGACCAATCATCTTACCAAGTTTGAAGTCTCTAGGCCTAAGGGTTCTTTAGTTATTGATCGGAAACCGTTTTTACCTACAAGATCAATGTGACCTTGACCTTTGACCCCTTGACCCCTAAATCAATAGGGGTCATCTGCTGGTCATGACCAATCATCATACCTAAGTTTTAAGTTCTTAGGCCTAAGCGTTCTTTAGTTATTGATCGGAAACCGTTTTAACATACAAGGTCAATGTGACCTTGACCTTTGACCCCTTGACCCCAAAATCAATAGGGGTCATCTACTTGTCATGACCAATCACCATACCAAGTTTGAAGTTCCTAGGCCTAAGGGTTCTTTAGTTATCACTCGGAAACCATTTGGTCTACGGACTGTCGGACCGACAAGTGCAAAGCAATATACCCCCTCTTCTTCGAAGTGGGGGCATAACATAATGACTCATTCTTAATTTAAGTAATTAATAAAGACCCACATATTTTACCACAGACACAAGTATTTCTTATGAATGTGCATTGTACATTACTATAATATGCAGTTTAAAAATCAGTAAATAGTGGATATGTAATGAGTGTAGTTATAGAACAAGTTGAATAAAATGATAATATGCGAGCCTCTGGTAAGCATAATATCATCTTATCCAACAAGTTCACTATATTTAGTGATGAAACTACATGAATATAATATTCTATTATCACATATCCAAAATAAGAACCGTTCACTTATTTCGTTGATGCACTTATAATGTAACACGAACATTCAGCGTGTCTTTACACAATGTTTGTATAACGCAAATGACATCAAATAAAAATCTATGCACATCTGAACAATACTGTTTTTACAGTTACAGTATTTCTTTAAATTTAATACTTACACTAAATAATAATTTGAGCATAGTGTTTTTTTTTTATATACATGTAGTTTCTAGATACTGTTTCAAACTAGCACAACGAACTAAAAAGGCTCGACAATTTATTTATCTTATGTGTGTTAAAAGCAATTGCTTAACTTGTAAACAGCAAATGGATGTCACATTGGTTTGCAGTTCAACTTTTATTTCAATATCTTTGTGGAGTTTGAACACTATGTGCAGTACGTAGATGTAATTATTTGGACATAAAAGCACATCATTTTTCTAATTGACTTATAAACTACTAGTGATTTTATTGAAAAACGAGAATTTATCAGAAAAATCAAAGTAAGGTCTTACAGGTTCAGTTTGATCCGGTTTATCATCCGATTCACTAGATTTAGTGAAATATGAAACAGCTTTCTTATATTTCTTCTCTGCTGTATACAATATTCTGTCTTCCTTAGCTGTCCACTCAAGGCAGCCAAAATATCCTGAAAAGATAACATACAACAATGTACTGTACTTTAATCCCTCTACCCTTACCCTGCTGGGGCCTCCAGTAACAAGCCTCTTAATACAGTCTCACAGACCAGGCTGGCTAGTGTTGCCTAACCAACTTTAACCCTTAAACCATTACCCTGCTGGAGCCTCCAGTAACTAGCCTCTCAATACAGTCTGACCAGGCTCTCTACTGTTGCCTTACCAACTTTAACCCTTCAACCCTTACCCTGCTTGGGCCTCCAGTAACTTGCCACTCAATACTGTCTGACCAGGCTCTCTTCTGTTGCCTTACCAACTTTAACCCTTAAACCATTACCCTGCTGGAGCCTCCAGTAACTAGCCTCTCAATACAGTCTGACCAGGCTCTCTACTGTTGCCTTACCAACTTTAACCCTTTCCCTGCTGGAGCCTCCAGTAACTTGCCACTCAATACTGTCTGACCAGGCTCTCTACTGTTGCCTTACCAACTTTAACCCTTAAACCATTACCCTGCTGGAGCCTCCAGTAACTAGCCTCTCAATACAGTCTGACCAGGCTCACTACTGTTGCCTTACCAACTTTAACCCTTCAACCCTTACCCTGCTTGGGCCTCCAGTAACTTGCCACTCAATACTGTCTGACCAGGCTCTCTACTGTTGCCTTACCAACTTTAACCCTTAAACCATTACCCTGCTGGAGCCTCCAGTAACTAGCCTCTCAATACAGTCTGACCAGGCTCTCTACTGTTGCCTTACCAACTTTAACCCTTTCCCTGCTGGAGCCTCCAGTAACTTGCCACTCAATACTGTCTGACCAGGCTCTCTACTGTTGCCTTACCAACTTTAACCCTTAAACCATTACCCTGCTGGAGCCTCCAGTAACTAGCCTCTCAATACAGTCTGACCAGGCTCAACTACTGTTGCCTTACCAACTTTAACCCTTCAACCCTTACCTGCTTGGGCCTCCAGTAACTTGCCACTCAATACTGTCTGACCAGGCTCTCTACTGTTGCCTTACCAACTTTAACCCTTAAACCATTACCCTGCTGGAGCCTCCAGTAACTAGCCTCTCAATACAGTCTGACCAGGCTCTCTACTGTTGCCTAACCAACTTTAACCCCTTCAACCATTACCCTGCTGGAGCCTCCAGTAACTAGCCTCTCAATACAGTCTGACCAGGCTCTCTAGTGTTGCCTAACCAACTTTAACCTTTCAACCATTACCCTGCTTGAGCCTCCAGTAACTAGCCTCTCAATACAGTCTGATTAGGCTCTCTAGTGTTGCCTTACCAACTTTACCAACTTTAACCCTTCAAACATTACCCTGCTTGGGTCTCCAGAAACTAGCTTCTCAATACAGTCTGACCAGACTCTCTAGCGTTGCCTAACCAACTTTAACCCTTCAACCATTACCCTGCTGGAGCCCAGTAACTAGCCTCTCAATACTGTCTGACCAGGCTCTCTACTGTTGCCTTACCAACTTTTACCCTTCAACCCTTACCCTGCTGGAGCCTCCAGTAACTAGCCTCTCAATACAGTCTGACCAGGCTCTCTACTGTTGCCTTACCAACTTTTACCCTTCAACCATTACCCTGCTGGAGCCTCCAGTAACTTGCCACTCAATACTGTCTGACCAGGCTCTCTACTGTTGCCTTTACCAACTTTTACCCTTCAACCATTACCCTGCTGGAGCCTCCAGTAACTAACCTCTCAATACAGTCTGACCAGGCTCTCTACTGTTGCCTTACCAACTTTTTACCCTTCAACCATTACCCTGCTGGAGCCTCCAGTAACTAGCCTCTCAATACAGTCTGACCAGGCTCTCTACTGTTGCCTTACCAACTTTTACCCTTCAACCATTACCCTGCTGGAGCCTCCTGTAACTAGCCTCTCAATACTGTCTGACCAGGCTCTCTACTGTTGCCTTACCAACTTTTACCCTTCAACCATTACCCTGCTGGAGCCTCCAGTAACTTAGCCTCTCAATACTGTCTGACCAGGCTCTCTACTGTTGCCTTACCAACTTTGACCCTTCAACCATTACCCTGCTGGAGCCTCCAGTAACTAGCCTCTCAATACTGTCTGACCAGGCTCTCTACTGTTGCCTTACCAACTTTGACCCTTCAACCATTACCCTGCTGGAGACTCCAGTAACTAGCCTCTCAATACTGTCTGACCAGGCTCTCTACTGTTGCCTTACCAACTTTGACCCTTCAACCATTACCCTGCTGGAGACTCCAGTAACTAGCCTCTCAATACTGTCTGACCAGGCTCTCTACTGTTGCCTTACCAACTTTAACCCTTCAACTATTACCCTGCTGGAGACTCCAGTAACTTGCCACTCAATACAATCTGACCAGGCTCTCTAGCATTGCCTAACCAACTTTAAATTCTCATCTTTATATACTAAAACTTTTATTATGGACTCTTCCAAAAAATGGACCTAGATAATATATTTCAGATTTTCATTTTGTTAAGGTTGTAAATGCTAGCACTGTAAATGGCTTGCCTATTAGTCAGCAATGACATATTTACAATGAACTTTATCAGTATGAGAGCTGTGACCTAGTTGTTAAAGTGTGTGTCTCTACATGAGTCATGAGAATATTTCCCAAAACAATATCAGTACTTATTTGTTCCAGGAAGTACACTTGAAATTGCTACAATGTATATCTAATAGTTAAAAAAGCTAAGTTTTCCATTAAACTTAAATAAATATATTTAAACTAACTCTTTTAAAGAGCCTGTATGTTGTTATTGAGGTTGTTACCACACTTAAGTGAAATTTTATATATGAATATAATTATGCTGATAAAACAATTTTTAAATATCAAAGAATATGTAAAATATGTACTGCAAATATTTGTGAACATTATATGTAATAATCAAAATATACGCATTGACATAGACTTTATAGAAAATAAATTTCTAATTACGTCCTTTTATTTCCATGAAATGTTAAATTCCATAATATCTTTATAAAATAATACTTTCTGGAACTTACAATATTGATAAATCTTAAGTTGAGCATCACATTTATGATATAAAACCATAAAAAAATTGTGTTACAGGACCTTTAAATTCAGCACATATTTATATCACTTACCATCATTATCGTAAATTTTTCCAGTTTTCTCTGAGGCCGAGACATCGAAACATTCAAGCTTGATACTATCACTCCAGATCTGAAATATAACTGAAGTTAAGATCTACAGAGTCAACAAACATAATGTTATAGTATTATAATACAGCATGTTTGTAACGTTGCTTCTCATTGGATAATCGTGACGTTTATATAGTTTTATATACACGGATGTTGTCGATTCATGAAGAAATCTTACTTTTTTCTCTAAAAAATGATGCTTGCTGTATTATAAATTTGTTATAAAGATTGTTGATAGGTAAAACGGCGGTGTATAAGCAGCTGTTTGCAATATAACCCTCGTCTAGTGGCTCTGGTTATATTTACAAATAGCTGTTTATATGGTCATATAACCTGTCAACAATCTTTATTAGTAATAATATACATGTATCTATAATTTATAACAACTGTTACAACAATATAATCAAAAAAATTGTATTCTGATGTCATTCTGATACTTCTTCAGAAATTTTGTAAATTTGTCAATCGAGAAAAATCCTGAAAAGGAAAATGTACTGCCACTTATATTGCGATTTACAGTAATGACTGTACTCACTTATAGTACTTGAAACTGGTAAAACACTTCTTTTAACAATAAACAAGTGTTAAAACAGATGATACAATGTATAGTAACATTACCGTGTAAAGTATTAGAAAATACATGTACATGCAAACCATGCAGGCATTAATTATTATAGAGAACAATTCAATTATTTTATAATATAAAATTTAAATGTGTTTTTAAATGAATATTTATGTATATATTGCAGAGCTTGCTGTAATTTCCTTAAAATGCTATCACTACTTTAGACAGTAATCTAAGCACTGACCTCTAAATAATGTTTTTCTTCCTTCTTTTTGTCCAGTACTTTCCTAACAATGGCCTTGTACTTTCCTGACCTTGATGGTATGTTCCACAGTCTAAAATATAAATATATACAAGTGTATACTCACTTTGCTAGGCGACAAAATAAATATAAATCTTAATATGTTTGTATTGTGAGAATCATTGGACCCTGGCAAATTTTGCAACAGTAGCCATGATGAAAATGCCATTCTTAAAATATGTACTATATAATGTCATACTGTCTTGCATATAAGGCTTTACTTGCATTAGCCTTTACTGGAATAAGGCTTTACTTGCACAATACTTCTTTGGCATAAGGCTTTACTGGCATATTGGCTTTACTGACATATTGGTTTTACTGACATATTGGCTTTACTGGCATATTGGCTTTACTGACATATTGGCTTTACTGGCATATTGGCTTTACTGGCATATTGGCTTTACTGGCATATTGGCTTTACTGACATATTGGCTTTACTGACATATTGGCTTTACTGACATATTGGCTTTACTGACATATTGGCTTTACTGGCATATTGGCTTTACTGGCATTTTGGCTTTACTGACATATTGGCTTTACTGACATATTTGCTTTACTGGCATATTAGGTTTACTGACATACCGGGTATTTGCTTTACTGACATATCTTCTTTACTGACATATTGGCTTTTCTGGCACATTAGCTTTACTGGCATTTTAGCTTTACTGGCATAAGGCTTTACTAGCATATTGGCTTTACTGGCATATTTGCTCTACTGATATGAGGCATTACTGGAATATGACTTTATTGGTGTAAGATTTTACCGGCATATCCTTTCGACGGCCATCTGCTATACCCGTAGGATGGCCAAAGCGTAAGAAAACGTATCGAATTTTTACATTTCTGAAAGCCAGTCTTATTTTACGACAGACGTCCATAGCGTAGTTAAACGTATCAAAAATATACCTTTCTAGAAACCGTAGTGTAAATCAGCGTAAAACTTGAATTTTGTGTCATGCAAACCCGTAAAAACCTCGTTTTCGTACATTCTGGTTTTTAAATGTGTTTATGAAAAATCAAAATATTACGCTATGGCTGTTCAACTGGATACGATAAACAACAAAGCCATACCGTATAACACTGTTAATATTACGTTCAACTGCAATAAACAGACTCACAATCCTCGTTTTTCAAAACAAGTTCTGAACGTTTTAAAACGGTAAATTTTACGTTATTTACCGATATAGCCCAGTTGAGAAAAACGTCCACAACGTTTTAAAAAGTAATTATTGAAAATCAATGAAAATCAATTTTTTTCAGGAAGGGTGATTGATACTATGCTTTTCAACGTGAATTTAGTAAGTTCAACTTATTTTTGTTTCAAATAAGAGAACTGCTTACAGAAACTCTGTTTGATGTATGAATAAATGCATTTTAAAATACTATACCATTTAGAAGATTTTCTTTATTTAACTTTGATATCGATTTGATTACCTCATTAATCAAATAGTGTACTGTATATATAAACATTTACTATATCTGTCAATGAAGGGCACTATACAATTAACAAATTTGGTGTTTTTATTTGAACAACATTTAACAGAATGAAATAAATGAAAGGTAAACTTCAAGAATTTAGTCATTTAAAACTAAATTTTGTTGGCCTTCCTACGACAAACAGTAGTGGCTTTCAGGAAGCTAAAATTTTATACCGGTTTATTACGTTATAGCCTTCTTATGACTATTATAAGCGCCCAGCTTTTGAGAAGTCGATTTTTCGGTACGTTTTATTACGCTATGGCCGTCGAAAGGATATTGGCTTTACTGGCATAGGGCTTCACTTGAATAGTGGCTTAACTGGCATAAGGCTTTACTAGCATATTGGCTTGACTGGAATATGACTTTATTGGTGTAAGGCTTTAACAGCATATTAACTTTACTGGCATAAGGCTTTTCTAAAGACTATCAAAATTCATCATTCAAAATGAATACTTGTAAATAGAAAAATGAAAGACATAGTCAACATAGATACTGAACAAACTATGAGCAAAATGTTTCAAATTTCTTTTTTAATCCCACTTTGAAAATGTATTTGTACATTTTGCTATGATTTGATAATACTATAGCGCATAGGTTATGTTATATAAGAAATTTTCTGTAGTATAATATAATAAACTTTCATGATTTTTAATATTTACATGTATTTTCAATCAATATTTTTAAAAACATACAAAAAATAAGTATTACATACTCATTATTCAATTCTTGTGGGCTGGATCTGTACAACACCCTACATTTCTTGTCTACTTGTATGTCAACACAATATGTTTTGGAAAACTTGATTTTCTCTGCCCGATCAAGGTCCCTTTGAGACTGAACAGTGTTAACAATAACTGGCCCTGCTCTGTTACCTCTGCCAATCACAGCACTATTTGTTTCTGAATATTTTATCAGCTCTTTATATAATTTGACTGCTTTTTCCATCTGAAAACATATAAACTAACAATAATACATACATACATGTTTCAAGATAACATTGATTCAAGTTGTACTTGGTTGAATGTTTGCAAACTTACCTGTCTTTGTAGTTTCACTTCAAAACTATGCACATGCGCTTAGATAATGAACATTAAAATGCACGAAAAAGATGTTATTTTACTAATAATTCGATTTCTATCAAATTCACTAAGATTTTACATAAAATAACTATTTAAAGACATTGATTTATAGCATAATAGTGTCGAGTTAATTAAAAGTTGGGGACGAGTTGACCATATTAGGGACAACTTGACTCTTTGAGGACGAGTTGACTCTTTGAGAACAAGTTTACCAAAATTAGAGGACGAGGACGAGTTGACCATGGACGAGTTGACCACGGGACGAGTTGACCGGATAATTTGTATTGAATGATAAATACAAAAAATGAGGAGTTTGTCATTACCTTCAATTATAAGAAATATCAAAATTACACTAATTTATTTGTCTAGCTGCAGCGAATTTTTCATTCAATTTATTATTTTTAAAGGAAATAGTGAAATTAAAACTTTAATTTTCGCTTCGTGGGGTTGTTGATGTACTATTCTCCGATCCGGTCGCTTCTGGTCTCCGGTCTCTCCCGGTCTATTTTGACCGGAATTTACGAGAGACCGGCGAAAAGTATCACATTTAATGGCCCGGTCAGTGCCGAAATTATTTTTTTTTGTACATTAGGAAGGCAATATTTTAATATCACTTTACTTTGGAAAACCGTCTATTATTCAGATGAGTAAATTGATCAAGTGTTTGAATTTATTTTTATCAACATTGTGCATACATTGGTAAGTGTGCTGTTATTTTGTAAATGCTCACTACTAAACACTAGGGGAATTCTTTTTGAAAGACCGGCTGCAAACACTAACCTATATAATATAGAATACAAAAGGTACCATATACAGCACTAGAAAGTCAAGGAAATAACACCTTTTTCAACCTCACATTTCAAAATTTCTCAGTCTATGGGAGGGGACACCCCTCCCAGGCCCACCCCAATTACACATATTTTCTTAATTCCATATCATCTTATATTTACAAAATCATTAGTGTACACATATATAAGCAGAGTACATCGCCACTCATAGGATGAGCTATAAAACCAACAATTACATTTTGAGGTGATGCTTGCTCAATATTCAAAAAAAGCCCATTTTTGTCTGTAGCATTATTTTTGTCAAAATCTTCCACCCATATGTCAGCCCCCCCCCCCCCCCCCCAGGAAACCATGTTCTGTATCCGCCCCTGGTTTTTGTGTAATTGTCAATGAAATTGTACTTAAGTTATAAATGATTGGTGATATTTCATGCCGATTTTGCAAAAAATATTCAACAGTCATCTTTTTTTAAAATTATAACATGTTAATTCATAGTTATAATTGTTAGTTTTTTTATGTTCATCAATGTAATCTCGTGATTATCAATGGCAATGGGCAATGATTTATAATCTTTTTGTGTAACGCATGATCAGCACCACACTTGTTTATTGTCCTTATTATTAGCGAAGTCCCCATTATTAAATATTTTGAGGTATCTGTTCACACATAGTAAAATTATGAGACTGATTAAATTACCATGTTGAGCAAAATTGTTTTATTATACAGTAATTGTAATATCTGTTTTAATATGTCTTTTTCTTCATCTTTTATGATTTTTTTTTCACATTTTGTATTTTTTATGCTTTTTTAATACTGGGTTATTACGTTTATTACTATTTTTTATTATACATGTATCAATTTTAAAAATTCAATTGTCATATTGACCGACGATAATGATCCTAAAATTAACTGGAAAAAGTCAGTAAATTATGATTAATCTTCCAATATATAATATTCATTATTCTAAAACCATTTATTTTACTTAAAAAAAAAACCGATCAATTAAAAGTTCAGAAAATGTAATTTGTAGCTTAGAATATCTCTTTTCTAGAAGTGAATAACAAGTTAAATAAAATGTTTCAACGTTGATTGTCTCATAAATAATACCATAAAAATGTACCTTTATATACAATAATTGTATGTATTTATTGTTTTTATCAGACATAAATAATATGAAAAGCGTTTTAGAGTTGAAAGTTTTTGTAAAATAATAATTAAAATAAATACATAAATTTGAGAGATGATCTGTCTCAATTAATTATTGTAACCAAACTAAGTGACAAACATTCAATTTTGAAAGAACAAAAACTGATTTGTTACGATTTCAAATAAAATATCTACTTCAAAACCGGGAGAAACCGGACAATATATGGCCTATTCGCCGGTCTCTAGAAAATTCCGGTCAAAATAGACCGGGAGAGACCGGGAATTACTCGATATGAGAATCCCTTATTGTTATTGTTGTTGTTGTTTGTATTTTCCGCTTCCGCTTTCGTTTTGATTTTTAGCAAAAAAATTAAAAATGAGCTACCGACCAAAAGTTGCTGATCCAACAGAATTACAATGGTTTGTACAGTCTATTAATAGTGATAGATCATATTTTTAAGGACTTGAAAAATTATGTGTTATATAAACATGAAAAAGTGGAAATAATACTCACAAAAGTGACAGTAACCAATTATTTTTCTTTCTGTTTATACATAGGGCGATAATTTGAAGGATCACATTTATCACCCTTGCTTTTGTACAAAGCTTTAACATTAGCTTCTTTCCAAGCATCTGGTAAATCACCATTCTTAAAGGTTTTATTCATTATCCTACATAAAGGATCACATAAAACAGCTGCAGATTCTCGTAATAAATAAGGATGAAGACCGTCATTGCCCATGGATTTGGAGACATTAAGATGACGAAGTCTTTGAAAAACAGTGTCTTTATCAACTACAAGTTCAGAAATAGGACTACCATGATACTTCAAGTCAAAATTTGGTAAGTTACCTCCTGGCTCATTAATGAATACAGACATAAAGAAATCATTCAAAAGTTCAGCTTTACCTAGGTAATGATTTTGTGAAAAATAACCTAGGTAAAGCTGAACTTTTGAATGATTTCTTTATGTCTGTATTCATTAATGAGCCAGGAGGTAACTTACCAAATTTTGACTTGAAGTATCATGGTAGTCCTATTTCTGAACTTGTAGTTGATAAAGACACTGTTTTTCAAAGACTTCGTCATCTTAATGTCTCCAAATCCATGGGCAATGACGGTCTTCATCCTTATTTATTACGAGAATCTGCAGCTGTTTTATGTGATCCTTTATGTAGGATAATGAATAAAACCTTTAAGAATGGTGATTTACCAGATGCTTGGAAAGAAGCTAATGTTAAAGCTTTGTACAAAAGCAAGGGTGATAAATGTGATCCTTCAAATTATCGCCCTATCTCTCTAACTTCAATAAACATGTAAAATGTGTGAAAAAAACTGTTCGTGACACCCTAATGCAACACATGAATATAAATAACCTTTTCTCGGATGACCAATTTGGCTTCAGAAACAAAAGGAATTGTATTCTTCAACTTCTGACTGTTTTAGAAGATTGGACTAAAGCTTTTGATGACAGTTGTCAAGTAGACTCAATTTTTTTGGACATTAAAAAAGCTTTTTGATACTATACCTCACAAATCGTTTACTTTTGAAGTTAAAGAACTATGGTATTGACAATCCCATAACTGAATTGGATACAAAATTTTTTCTCACTAATAGGAGACAAAGGGTTTGTGTTGAAGATAGTTTTTCTACTTGGTCTAATATCACGTCAGGAGTTCCGCAAGGTTCGGTCCTTGGTCCAGTTTTATTTATCATTTACATAAATGATTTGCCTGAAGTTGTTCAGTCTACATGTAAATTATTTGCTGATGATAGCAAATTATACAGGAAGATTTATTCTCAAAACGATCAGTTGTTACTTCAACAAGACTTACTACGTTTATGTGACTGGTCAGAGGACTGGCTGCTTCAATTTTCCATTCCTAAATGTAAATCAATGCAGATTGGTAACGTCAAGCTTCCATATATCTACGAAATGAAAAGACTCTAATAGTCAAAATATCTCTTTACCTAAAGTTGATAGTGAGAAGGATCTCGGCATCACATTCCAAGATAATCTTAAATTTGATCAACATGTCTTAAATACTGTAAACCGTACAAAGAAATTAACGGGTTTAATAAAGAGAAGTTTTTCCTGCATGACAATACCTATGTTTGACTGTTTACAAAAGTCTGATAAGATCAATTGTTGACTATGGATCTTCTGTTTATTTTCCATCTACAAAGAAAAACATTCAATTGATTGAAAATATTCAAAGAAGGGCAACTAGAATTATTCCATCATTGAAAGGTTTGTCCTATGAACAAAGACTTGTTAGGCTTAATTTGCCAACACTTTTATATCGTAGACAACGATTTGACCTCATTCAAATTTATAAAATAATTAATGGGTTTGATAATGTTGACCCGGATAAATTTTTTGTGTTCAATGATAACTGTACACGTGGACATATATTCCAACTTTTAAACCAAGTGTGAATAAAACACTAAGGAAAAATTCATTTCCCTATTAGATGCATTGACCAGTGGAATAACCTAGATGAAAAACATTGTTCTCAGTGAAAGTGTTTTGACATTTAAAACTTTACTCGACCGGAGCTGGCAAAGTCAAAGATTTAATACAAGTGACATTTACTGAAGTTAACTTGATAATACTGTATAGGAGGAGCTTACAAGCCATCTTGGCTTAAATGCTCAGAAGAAGGAGAAGGTAAAGGTAAGGTAAAGGTAAATGTTGTATACATCTACATTATTGCTTCAAAATCGTAATCGATTACACTAAGCATGTGCATTGTCTGGGGATAGCTGTTAAAACAAATATGTTAAGTGCAAATTGATAGACACAAGGTTAAAGCAAGTTAAAAAGAACTACAACTTGACTGATAAAAGCTTGTCCTCCCAATAACTTAAGACACCTTTGACTCACAGTCTTAATATTTGGCATGCAAGTTAGTCATGATTACTAGATGACCCCTATTGATTTTGAGGTCACCAGGTCCCGTCAAGGTCACAGGGATCAAAGGTCAAGGACACAGGCCTTGACTGAAAAGCTTGTCCGCCTAATTACTTAAGAATCCTTTGACCCACAGTCTTCATATTTGGCATGGAGGTTAGTCATGATTAGTAGATGACCCTTAATTATTTTAAGGCCAAAGGTCTGGCTACATCCTGGATTTGATCCCAGGGTCTAAACCAGGAGTATATATAAGGTTCATTCCGTTTTCTTTAGTGTATTATATACAAGTTTTAGACCTGAAAAATACATAGGGGTCTAATCCAGCAGATTGCCAAAGGTCTAGGTCACAGGGGCCTTGACTAATAAAAGCTTGTCCTCCCAATTACCTAAGAATCCTTTGACCCACAGTTTTGATATTTGGCATGGAGGTTAGTCATGTCCATTTGTGACCCATGTTGATTTTGAGGTCACTTGGTCAAAGGTCAAGGTCACTGGTGCCTTAACTTCAAAAAGCTTGTCCGCTCAATTACCTAAGAATGCTTTGGTCAACAGACTTCATATTTGGTATGAGGTTGATTATGACTAGTAGATGGCCTCTATTGATTTTGAGGTCCAAAGGTCAAGGTGAGAAGGGCCCTGGCTAAAGAAAGCTTATGCGCCCAATAACTTAAGAATCCTTTGATCCACAGTCTTTATATTCGGCATGGAGGTTGATCATGCATGACCATTGAGTGACCCCTACAGATTTTTAAGTCAATGGGTCAAAGGTCAAGGTCACAGGGGCCTTGAGTACAAAAATCTTTTCCGCTCAATTGCATAAGAATGCTTTGGTCAACAGTCTTCATATTTAGTACTGAGGATGGTTATGACTATTAGATGACCCCTATTGATGTTTAGGTGACTGTCAAAGGCCAAGGTCATAGGGGCTTTTATTACAGTAAGCTTTTCTTCTCAAATGCTTAAGAATGCCTCTCCACAGTGTATTTTCACATTTGAAGCATAAAATTATTTTCTCATATATTCATCATAAAACACCTCCAGGCAAAGCTGCATGAATGGGGAGTGGGGGGGGGGAGACGGGTATTGATGTCATTCAGTGACAGTTTCAGTTTTGAGGTCAGTAGGTCAAAGGTAAAGGTCTTTTTGATCTTTGCCACTAAAAACATGTAGAATACATAACTTAGCAATGCACTGGCTTACTTCCCTCAGATTTGTCTGGGAGGTTGTCCTTGAGCTCTAAATGACCACTGTTTTCTGACAAAGTGGATAGGGGGGATATTCACGCCATGAAAGTGGCAGTTCTAGTTTTAACTCCCATAAATGGTAATATTATTCTAATGTCTATTTCAAGAATGTTGACGTTGAAACTTTGGGCATCAAGAGTGCAATACACGTACCTGACTTCATATACCAGATATAATCAGTTGCAGAGTAAACAATAGAATATCCAAAACTTCAGCATTTGCTGCTCAAATATTGTATATCATGTTAAAAATAAAACATTAAAACACCCAAGATTTTATCTGAATTAAATCATGCCATGTACACATTTGTCTGGACATGTTACTGTAGTGTGGACAATTTAGGTAATTTTTATACCCTCAACGACAGGCCTCAGATATACATGTTTGTGTCAATATAAAGACATTAAAGCAGCACGCCTCCAGATTCATCCTAATTTTCATGAAAATTTTGAAAATGTATTTAAAGGTAAAATATTGTGAAATGAACAAAGAAAGTACTTGACACATTACAATCAGCACTTAAAATCAACGTAAATTACCAAAAAGAGGTCAAAATATGCATAAATAGCCCCTACTGCGTTAGTAACGCAGTAGAAATATGGTGATAAATACTACAAAATACAGTCATTAATTGCACATAAGATATAAATTATCACTTGAATCTTTAATTTGTTCACCTTTCTCAAAGTTTTAGTATGGTTTTTCCAAGTTTAACTTTCTTGAAATATTTTGGGTCATCTGGAGGCATGCAGCTTTAAAGACAAGGTCAGAACAAGAAGTAGTGTATTTGTCCGATAGTCTAAAGTGCTGTTTAAGTTTGTGTTGGGGCCATAATTTCTGCATGCATTCAGGGATTTCAAAATTAATTGTTACACTTGATCGCTATATGAAGATGGTCTTTGGCATATAAGTTTTTAGTCTGTAGATCAAGAGTTAAGTTTCATTAAAGTCTTTAGTCTGTAGCCGGTAGGGTCTGTTACTTCTATATAAGGTGAACATGATGGTATTTGTAAAAAAAAAATCTGTACAAATAATGTAAGACCATGTTCATACCTTCAAGGTCAAGGTTATACTTTCAGCTCAAATGTCAAAAGGTATTTGTCCCCTTTCTTATACTTTAAAAATAGTATGTAGTCACCCTGATTTACTCTAAAACCTATGCCAGCATACATAGATCTAATGCATTATTTTATATGTGATATACAATTTATTATACATCTTTTTATATTTCAGGCCTGTTGTTGATAGTGACAAAGAGGAGACAGTGTTAAATGTTTTAGAAAAGTGAGGTTTTTTTTATTATATTTTAGACACTTTTTTAAAATTACAACCTTGTATGACTTGGGTCAAATGCAAGTCTGAATTATTAACCTATAATTTTTTAGTAAAAACAGTCATTTTTTAAGTGGAAGAAATATATAAATCCGTTTCTGTATTTAATACTTTGAATTTATTGACTGGCCTGTGTAATACATCAAGCATGCATTATTGTATGTTACCCAAACCTGTCAGACATTGTGGGAGAAACCAAAGTATATTATATTTTGTTAGCTCATCTGTGCACAAATTTAGACCTTTAAGAGTCATTAACATTGTTTGCCATTAGATGTCATAGACTCATAGGCATTGTGTCCCCTGTATGCTTAGGAATTAGTGTTTTATATTTGAAACTTGTTTCAAATATTGGGAGGGCTACAACAAAAGGTCCTGTATGGGTGTTGCATGCTCCTCACAAAGTCTTTTAATACTTCATGTAAAAAAAACTATGTCCCGGTATCTTATGAAAGATTGATGTTCTTATACAGCTGCCTAAGATAATTCATGGATTGAATGTCACCATACAGTGTCAGTATTACTTTATCCACTACAAGTAAAAAAATACCCCATCTGATACAACAGTTTTATAACCTTTCTTTGTGGCCAAGATCATGATGATATTACTTGACATTGTTATTCCGAATTTGTCAAAATAAAAGATGAATAATGGATGATGTTAAAAGATTATTTTTTTTCACTTGCAGTGTGTTTACAAAGTACAAGTCATGCTTAAGGACAATACAGAAACCTCCGAAATGGAAGAAGAAAGGTGTGGGGGATACAGGGGATTGTTTGTCAAAAGAGGAAGAAAAACAAAAGAAAGATTTCAAGTATGTTGTCTGAGCTTTATCACTTAATTTTTATACCATCAATATAATTGCCGTAAATTTTTATAACTAAATCAACTGGAATTTTTCAGTGGATTTCTTTGTGTTAGTACGGCCAGACTTAACTTCAACAAAATAATACTTGAATAAATCATTAAATGATTTAACAGATACATTATTTTTGTTTTTATTATTTTTTAATATATGTTTACATTTTTTGTAACTGATATGGGTATTTTGATAATGTAAGACTTGAGGGTTGCACTTAATTAAATGAACCTTATAGGATGAGATGTATGATAAAAAATAGCAGACTGTAGCTTGCCACAGACAAGAACAGATGTTTGTTTTATACAAATTAGTTTACTCTTAAGTTACCCATTGTTGCTGAAGGGTTTCCTCTAGGGGTGATGGCATCAGAATTGCAGCCACTGTTTATCCCTGAGTAATCCTAAAAGGCAACTTAATGTGTTTAGAATTACTGAAGTATATACAATCTCTTAGCTCCAGCAGATGAGGTGGTTTTGATCCCTGGTGTTGCTTTAAATTAGTAACACCTGAAGTTAGCCAAAGTCATCTTTCGTGTTTCGGCTCCATATTACCTTAATAATGCTGGTGCGCCATAAAACTAAACAAAACAAACCTTCCTAGTAAATTAAGGGAAAAGACTGCACATGTGCATTATAGGATAAAACATAAAATATTGTAATTTTCAGGTGTACATTTGTAATGGGTGTACAGACAGTTATGAGAAATCTGGAGAAAGACAATTTGTCTATGGTGTTGCTATGGAAAGATATGCAACCTGCTGTGCTAAGGAAAGCTCTTTGCCACCTGCTTAATGAGCATGGTTGCCCAGCAATGTGTGTGTCAGATCTGCTGGTACCTATACAAAAGTCCTGGCCTGGCCTCACTTCAGCTACCAGTCTTGGTGTTCTGGTAAATAGAAAAATTTCCTCTTGTATTAATGTTGTAATGACAAAACCTGTTTGTGTCATAAAACACTGAAAAAAGGCAGGTAAAAAGGAATTCATGCACTTTATGAAGTACCCAGACATAAGTAGTATCTAGTACATGTTCATTAGAATCATTACTAAATCAAAAGTGCCTTAATAACAATTTATCTGCTTATGTATAATATTTTTGAGATAAATGTTCCATTTGATGTTGGTACAGGCTATTGACTTGTGTGCAAAATTTCACTTCATTAATTGGCATTTCTTTATCAATTTTTCCTGTTTGTGAATAATGGTAAGATATAAAAAAGTACTTTTCACTCAACTCCTGCTAAAATTAACAAAAGATATGATTTTCAGTACATTTCCGATTATATTTCTGAATTATCTTGTGCTGTTTCAAGTGCCTCAGCTGAATTATGAAAGAAATTCACATTTTATGTTTTTAGGTTTTTGGACCTCAGTGGTGTCCTTTCAGATCTCTTTAATGTGAAACTGCATTGCCCATTTAATGTGAAACTGCATTGCCCAGAGATTAGATATTTGGCATGTAGTATAATAGTATTGCATAGTGGACCTTATTTACAAAAGTGAAATAAGTCATGCCACTAACTGAATCAAAATTGGCCCCACCTTATTTTTCGTAGATTTGTTCAGTAAAATATACAATGTATTTAAAAATAATTCTCCATTACACAATGCCCAGAGCTTAGATATTTTGCTTATAGCATAATTTTGTTATCCTATACAATTGTATGTTATATAAATCATGCCCCTGAAGTGAAGATTGCTTATCCATCCCCTGTAGTGCTTCTTAGCTTGATGTACACTAATATAGGAAGACATAAGTCTTGTATGGAACCATAATTAATATAGCTTAGATTAGCTACAAATGGTTTAAAATTGACACATTATGGTTCAAAATAGACATCTTATGTGACCTTATTACGGATTTTTGCATTGAAGAATGAGAACTTTTCTTGCAATGAATCTCGGGTGAGATGTCAAGGGCTATCATGACCCTCTTGTTTGTTTGTTTACTAAATGTACTTTTGTAGGTTTAGCAACGAAAATGTCGTATTTATGAAGCAAAGATGAATTTCAACATTATTATGTATGTTTTACTTGCAGAAAACTGAAGTGCCCAATGATTTCCATGAGCTCATTGAAATAGTTAGAAAACATGCACCACCACTGACAAAACTACAGGGGAAGCAAGACAAAGCTGTGAACAAACCATTGATACAACCTACAAATATAGCAAATAGCAGAAAAATTAATGATAAAGATTTAGGAACTGAAATGAAACTAGATACTGTGTTTGTACATACTGAAAATGAAAAATCTGGCAGTAATTTGGAACACCTATCTGTTGGCGCGGCCAAGTTCTACATATACAAACCTGAAACAAAGGAAAGAAAATCTTTCTGCGGACAAGATTTTATAGCGTTTGATGATAGGGCAGAGGGTAAAAGTCCAAGTGTTGAAACATTAAAAGGTGTAAGAATGCAAACAAAACGTATGTACATTCCAAGTGAAAATCAAATTAACTTTGGAATAAGGCCAACCCTTGTAGATTCTGACAAAGACAAAAACATGGATAAGGAAAATATTACTGATAAAAGTGATGTAAGAAAGGAAGACTTTAAAACAAATGATAGGAAGAGGAAAGCATCAGAAAATGATAACGAGACAAATAGAAAATATAAAAAAATAAATGTAAAGAAATTTCAGAAAAATACACAGAAAAAGAAGAAAAGTAAGAAAAAATAAGAAAAAAACATCAACATAACATTGGCAAACACTGTATTGTCGGCTACTGAGTTTTAGTACCTTGAAACTAAAATGTCTTTAAATGTGTTATGTTGTAAACTTCTTGCTCAGACTCTGTTATGTTACTGCTACAAGCAATTATGTGTTGATACATGCCATGTGCTTAGAGGAACATAAATATTGAATAAATAATGTGTCTGTGTTGATAATAAATATAATATGTCTTGTGATAGAAAATAAAAAAGAAAAAAATGAACCGCTTCAAGACAAAACCAACATAGTGTGTTTGCGACCAGCATGGATCCAGACCAGCCGGCTCATCCGCGCAGGCTGGTCTGGATCCATGCTAGTCGCAAACGCACTATGTTGGTTTTGTCGTGACGTGGCTCAAACGATAATAATAACATGATAAACTGTATGAGTATCTACATTTTAAAAAGAATATTTTTGTTTTTTCATGTCTAAAACTTTATGTGTAATTGTATATCCATCAATGAGAAGATGCTGCTACACATATTAAACAAATTTTTTAAAGCTGAATTTGTGTAAATTATTAAATAAAGCTTGATTCAAAATTGGTTCTGCAATCTGGCAATAAATTTCATTTGAAAAGTCTCAATAATAAGAAACCATGTATTTTAAAGAATGTGACTTTTGGTGCGCACAGTGCATCCCGTGATATAGAAAGGCTCCAATGTCTTCCTTTTTCATGTTTGCTGGTTTCCCCAAATGTGGAACAACTGATTTATAGTCTAAATTGAAACAGCATCCTCAGTGTCGTGGCTACACGCAAAAGAAATAAATTTTTTCAACAAAAGTAATATGGTGAGTAATGTGTTCAATGAGAAATGAATAAAGAATCCCGAAAGAACGCAAAAACCCCAACTAAATTGAAAATGTTGAAGGCTCGGTTTGATTGAGCTACTGAACTACAAAAAATGGCTATCACCGTGGTTTTTGTCTGCTTGACTGCATTCCCTGAGGTGAGAACTTGACTTTGTTTTCCGTTTAGAACTACAAAAAGGCCTCTTACCGTGGTTTTTGTCTGCTTGAACGCTTTCGCTGAGGTGAGAACTTTGCTTGGTTTTCAATTTAGAAAAACTAGAAAGGCCTATCACCGTTGGTTTGATAAGCTTAACTGTATTCCATTAGGCGAAAACTTGACTTGGTTTTCCATTTAGAACTACTGAAAAGGCCTATTTCCGTGGGTTTGATCAGCTTGATTGTATTCGCTGGGACAAAAAACTGGACTTGCTTTTCCGTTGACAACAACTAAAAAAGCCTATCATCTTGGCTTTGATCAGCTTGACCGTATTCCCTGAGGCAAGAACTTAACTTCGTTCTCCATTTAGAACAACTAAAACGACCTTTCACCGTGGGTATGGTCAGCTTATTATATTCCCTGAGGCTAGAACTTGACTTGTGTTTCCGTTTACAACAACTTAAAAGGCCTATCACCTTAAGTTTGATCAGCCTGATTGTATTCCTTGAGGCTAACCTTGACTTGGTTCTCCATTTATAAGTACTTAAAAGGCCTATCATCGTGGGTTTAATCAGGTTGTCTGTATTCCCTGAGGCGAGAACTGGACTTGGTTTCCTGTTTATCTAAAGAGCTACTACAAAGGCCTATCACCTTGGGTTTGATAAGCTTGACTGTATTCGCCGATGCTAGAACTTGACTTGATTTTCTGTTTAGAATATCACCGTGGGTTTGATCAGCTCAGCTTGACTGTCTTTCCTGAGGCGAGAACTTGACTTAGTTTGCAGTTTAAAACTACTTGATATATCAATCACCGTGGATATGGTCAGTGTAAGTGTTCTGCCTTAGGATAGAATTACACTTGGTTTTCAGTTTAGAACTAGAAAAAAGGACTATCACCATGGGTATTGTCAGCTTGTCTTTATTGCCTAAACCTTGAAAAGAACTTTGTTTCCGTTAAAAATTACTAAAAGGAGTATCACCGTGGGTTTGGTCAGCTTGACTGTATTCCCTAAGGCTAGAACCTGACTTGTTATTCCGTTCAGTACTACAAAAAAGGTCAAACACCGTGGATAAGGTCAGTGCGAGTATATTCATTGAGGATAGAACTGGACTTGGTTTTCCGTTAAGAACTACAAAAAGGTTTATCACCGTGGGTTTGGTCAGATTGACAGTATTCTTTGAGGATACAAACCGGATTTGGTTTTCAGTTTAGAACTAGAAAAAAGGACTATCACAGTGGATATGGTCAGCTTGACTGTATTCCGTAAGGCTGGAAATGAACTTGGTTTTCCGTTTAAAATTACAAAAAAAGCTTATCACCGTGGGTTTGGTCAACTTGACTGTATTCCCTGAGGCTTGCATCGGACTTTGTTTTCCGTTAAGAACTAAAAAAGAGGACTATCACCGTGGGTTTGGTCAGCATGACTGTACTCCTTGAGGCTGGAACCTGACTTGGTATTCCGTTTATATTTACAAAAAGGTCAAACACCGTGGATTAAGCTCAGTGTGAGTGTACTCCCTGAGGATAGAACTGGACTTTCCTTTTCCGTTAAGAGCTACAAAAAAGGTCTATATCCGTGTGTATGGTCAGCTAGAGTGTATTCCATGAGGCTAGAAATGAACTTGGTTTTCCGTTTTAAATTACTAAAAAGGCTTATCACCGTGTGTTTGGTCAGATTCCCTGAGGCAAAAACGGACATTGTTTTCCGTTTAGAACTACAAAAGAGGCCTATCACCGTGGGTTTGGTCAGCTTGACTGTATTTCCTGAGGCTATATAGAACCGGACTTTGTTTTCCGTTTAGAACTACAAAAGAGGCCTATTACCGTGGTATTTCCTGAGGCTAGAACTTGATATGGTATTCCGTTTAGATCTACTAAAAAGGTCAGTAGATTTTGCCAGTGTGAGTGTACTATATGAGGATAGAACTGGACTTGGTTTTCCGTTAATAAACTAGAAAAAAGGACTTTCACCATGTGTATGGTCAGCTTGACAGTATTCCCTGTGGCTAGAACAGGACTTTGTTTTCCGTTTAGAACTACAAAAGAGGCCGTATGTTAGTGTGGGTCAGTGTGCGCGTACTCCCTGAGAATAGAACCGGATTCGGTTTTCAGATTAGAAATAGAAAAAAGACTATCACCTTGGGTATGGTCAGCTTGACTTGGTTTTCCGTTTAGAACTACGAAAAAGACCTGTCTCCGTCGTTTTTTCCAGATTGACTGTATTCCTTGTTGGTTGAATTTGACTTCATGTTCCGTTTAAAACTATAAAAAGGTCTGATTTTCGTTTATATTTCCCATAAAGGCCTATCACCGTGGGTTTGGTCAGCCTGAGACTAGAACCTGACTTGGTTTTCCGTTTAGAACTACGTAAACGGCCTATCACCGTGTTTTTTTTTTATCAGCTTGACTGCAGTCCGTGAGGCTAGAACTGGACTTGGTTTTCCATAATGACCTATCAACGTGGATTAAGTCAGCTTGACTGTATTCCCTGAAGCTAGAACTGGACTTTGTTTTCCGCTAAGAATGGCAAAAAGGTATATCCCGTGGGTATGGTCAGATGGACTGTATTCCCTGAGGCAAGAACAGATCTTGGTTTTCCGTTTAGAACTACGAAAAAGACCTATCATTGTGAGTTTTGTCAGCTTTCATGTATCCCCTGATGATAGAACTGGACTTTTGTTCCTTTTAGAACTTAAAACAGGCCTATAACATGTTGAATGCATTCTCTGAAGCTAGAGTTGTTTTCTCGTTTAAAACTAAAATAAAGGCCTGTAATCGTGAATTTTTTTCAGCTTGACTGTATTCCCTGATGGTTGAACTGGACTTTGCGTTCCGTTTAATAATATACAAAAAAGCCTATTTCCGTGGGATTGGTCAGCTTGATTGTATTCCCTGAGTCTAAAACCGGACTTTGTTTTTCGTTTAGATTTCCCAAAACCGTAGGTTTGGTCAGCCTGACTTTATTCGGACTTGGTTTTCTGTTTAGTGCAACGGATCACAGGAACTTGAAATTCTATCAAATAACCAATATTAATTATAATATCCAAATATACCCCCTATATACTATAAAAAAACTTTATAGTATATAGGGGGTATATTTGGATATTATAATTAATATTGGTTATTTGATAGAATTTCAAGTTCCTGTGAACGGATACATCTTTTTCACAGAAATATTATTGCTCATTAATGTACCGGTAACATACATTGTATTGCTGACAGAAGAAGCTATAAGCGCATATTTCAATAACTTACTTGTATTGTATTTCCATTCATGAGTCATGAACATTTGTGTAGTTAATCTGGATTTGGTTTTTCTTCATGGTGCTTGTTCTTGAAATATGGAGTATCCCGCTGTATATGTACGTAAACGTTGATGACTTTTCATTTAAAGAAGATAAACTCCAAATTCCAATTCAATTTCCATTGTTCAAGGATAATCATATCGTTTAGGATTTAAAGAAACTTAATTTGGACGTTCGACTTAAAGCATTTGGAGACAGGTATAAATTCGTGTTCTTTCATAAGTGCAACAAATTACTTGAATGTCTAAGAAACTCTTATAGTAGTTTAACGGTTTTGACGTGTAAGCTAGTATGCATTTTCAAGATTTCCTAAAGATATTCTGTGTCAAAAGCATTGTTTAAACAAGGATTATTTACAGTATTACAAGGTGGATCACAAATGACCTTCATTCCTCATTAAACACAATTAAGCAGGATATAGATTATGTCCTTGAGGTGATTGCTTATATATGATAGAGCACAATAATGTGTTCCATGGGTCTGTAGTTTACTGGACAACGTCAGGTCATGTTTTTTTTTACAAAACACATCCGCAACATCTGCTGTATTTGATAACAGGCGGCCTTATCATAATAAATATTCGAAAAAGTTGACATTCATGACAGATCTTCAACATATATACTGTATATATGAAGAGTGTTTGAATATGTAATTGCCACTTGTGCTATGTGAATTTTTTTAGTGTAATAGTATAAGTAGGCTTTTTGCGGATAAATTGGTCTCTGTGGTTACATAGACTACAATTGGTATCATAAGTTTATATTTTTCATGGGAAAATCAAAGGCTTAGACGCGGTTTGGAGGTAAATCAGACTGGTTAAAAATTGTGGCTTTTGCTGTGACTTAACTGTGAATAAGAAATTAATAAATGTTGGAATATTTATCAAATCCTTCTTGCATCAGTTTTTGAATTGCTTTAAATATATTAAGTTTGAATCATTTACTTTAGTATTCAGAGAATGTCTTTTGCCGTTGACCAAATAGGAGATTATCCCTTAAAAATGGCATTTTAGTTTGAGAGGTTTGTCTGATTCTTACACATATATGCATCTCACACTTATCAATGACTTAAGCTGATCTGTTGGTATCCCAATCCATTTTGGGACGTTTGTTTGAAACTGTTTTAAGAAGTTTCAGGTTACACTTTAAGAATATTCCTCATTTGAGGTCCCATAAAACTGTTGAAAGAGCTGTCATCTAAACCGTTTATTTTTTTCAAAATTGTAAGTTTTGAAATTTATTCTATGAAAGTATGATGTTTTAAACCTTTATGACGACATAAACTTATAGATATTTACACATAAGAGTATGTATGTTCTTTAATTGTCTGAAGAATTACATCGAGACAATTGTTTTTAAATAGCCTCGTTGTTCCTTTTTGTTAAACTTTATATTGTATACATTTCTCGAAACATAATTTTAATATATTCTCAAAATACCCTGTTAAAGTTTTCTCAAAAACTAGTCAATACATATCAAATCTTATACTTTAAATTGTTTTCGTTCGCCACTTACATACAGTGAAAAGAGTTATATATTAAAAGTGGCATGCCTCCAGAGACCGTATTCACAACGCTCCTTAGTTTCTAAGGGAAAATTTTCCTTATCTTTCCTTTTCATATTTTGATATATTTGGTAATTAACTTGGATTGAACAGTGGCCTTTCCTATGTGTATATTACTTTCTTTGTTTGTATGACAATATTTTATTTTGTCTATACATTTTCAAACTTTTCATGAAAATTAACATGGATCCTGAGGCAGGCTACTTGATACATGTAATTTGTCGTTAAGTGCAGTAAACAACTTATTTAAAAAAAACTCGAAGGCATTATCACTAAAACAAATTATGTTAAAACATAAGTAATAGTGGAGGAGATGATATCAACTGTTATACGTAAAATAGAAATTGCGCATTGAAAATGAGATATGTATTTTTTTTTCTTCAAAAATGTTCATTTGAACCAAATCACACTGTCGCTATCAATAACAACATTGCATCTAAACAATTAACTATACCATCCCTTGTTTTTACAAATACACAATAAAGTGTTATTGCAATATCATCTGCGCATGACAAAAATTACTACAATTACAATCCTTTGAATGACATACATTTTAAAGCAGGTGACACACAATCAAGCATAAGGAAACTTCTGCAAGGCGTATTAACGAAGATAAAGCGGATAAATTATTCTTCAACAAATTCAGGTAGATTTTCATTTTGTAGTTTCTATATATTTCTTCATTCACTTATATCTTCAAAGACACGAAGTTCATTCTCTTTTATCAAACCGATTTCCTCTAACAATAAAAGTATACTTATAATTCTTGCCAAATATTTTTTTAATGCGGAAGCTATCCAGTTGGCATACGGAAGGTCGGTGGTTCTACACATATGTCTACTTGGTCTAGCATTTATTCACGAAGATGCAACTGAGGTCGTCCACTAGTAAAGCTGAAAAAGCTCTATATAAGCGTTACAGTGTGGGCATCTAACGGTTTTCTTGCTATCGCAGTAAGAACATTGGTAGTTTCCAGCTTTTGTAGGATATAGAATTTATTACCGAGCTCTGCAAATCTTTAATGTTTCAGCTGCAGGATTCCTGAAAAACAGAAATCTAGATTTCTTATGTCAAACCGCAAGGTGTGAGTTCAGAACGTATTAAGGTAGTCATATTAAGGCAGTCGGAAGATTAGAGCTTAACAATAAACTAACAAATATAATTCATATTTCAGACTAGAAATAACAGTCAGGAAAATATTTACATCATGTGGAAGACACTTGTTATTGTAGCATATCTACTGATAATCAACGCTACATCAGCCAGCGCAGGTAAGTATTTTTTCTTCAAAAGAATGTCAGGTACTGCTCACTGTCAAGTATAAGCGATTCAATGAGGGACATTAGTGAATAACCTCCCCTGAGTACTCCCTATAAATAGATAGGTCCTAAGCTATTGGAATACTCGGACTTTATCGCCATTTCTTTGTAGCAAACTAAATTAATAAGTGATAAAAAACAGACCTGGGGAATTACAGACCTGTTTCAGTGTTTATGATCGGCTAAAAATAATTTTAGCAAACAAAATATACTATAATTTGTATGAGTTTCAATCTGGGTCTTTTCAGATACATGTTTAATCCGTCTGTCTGATTATTAGATAAAGGTTATTGTATGGTTTGCATGGTTCCATTAGATTTGCAGAAAGCTACTGTACGTTACTGTATACCACACTTTACATTTAGAGAAATTAAAAATGTTGAGTTTGAGTCAAGATGTTGCCAGATGGTTCCATTCATGTTTATGAGGTTTATAACAATGTACTGATATCTCTGGCATTCATCATTATATGCTGGTGTAACATGTGGTGTATCCAAAGGCTCCATACTTTGTCCTCTGTTCTTTTAAATTGATATAAATAACATGGGTGGTGTTGTTCAAAACAAAAATTTACTGCAGTCTGATGATGCTGCTATTTTAGTAACTGCAAAATGATAAATTGAGTGTTTGCTAACCAAAGACTTAGAATAAGTTAGGAACTGGTTAGTTGATAATGAATTATCGTTACATCTAGGAATCAAAGCACAGAAGGCGCTGAATTTGTGTGGGTCTCAGAATGTCAGAAAGCTGAAGGTTGTAAGACTATAAACCAATTTGTCTTTGAATAGTGCCATCAATGCTATTTCCAGTGTTATAACTGTAGTAAATTGGCTATAAGACTAATTACAATACTGATATTCAATAATTATTCAATGTTTATTTGGCTTAAAGATCCTGTAACACAATTTGTTTTTGAAAATAAGCACATCAGGGTCTGAAATTTCGTTACCATTATTTGTTTGGTCTGACGACCCAAACAAATAAAAACAAAATCAATTCTATTTGGCTCACAGTTAAGGTTATAAAGGGCCTCGAATCTAATCTTACTACGAGTTTTATTTATAATGGTACTTCTAGTATGTACACTTAGTCGGTCAAATATTTACAAGCCACTTCAGACTGTTGAGGCTATCGTATCACCAGTCTTAACAAATGCGAGACTTAGAACCAGGAGTGTTTTTTTTTATTTTTATATACTAAAAAAATGTTAGTAATGTCTTTCATCAAATGGAATTTTTACGATGCCTGTTTTTTTTCCCAGTGCTATGACTTTTTCAGAATCTAAAATACAGTCTCCAGGTTACTCAGACTAATCGTGTATGTTGTAATTGAGGTTGTATACCACACTTATGTGAACTCTTATATATGTTTATAATTATGCTTACAAAACAATATTCAAACATCGAAGAATATGTAAAATATGTACTGCAAATATTTGTGTACATTATGATTAAAGCGACACGCTTCAAGATTTATGCTATTTTTCATGAAAATTTTGAAAATGTGTTTAAAGGTATTATTTACTGAAATAACCAAAAGGAAGCAATAAACACATTATCAATGGTACTTACAACCCACGTTAATTACTAAAAAGGGACAAAATATGCAAAAAGTAGCCCTTACTGCGTTTGTTTTGTTTGTTTGTTTTGGGTTTTACGTCTAGGTCATATCGCGACGTACCAGCTTTACTGGCGGAGGAAGACCTCAGGTGCCCTTCCGTGTATTATTTAAGGCACGAACGGGCACCTGAGTAGAACCACCGACGTTCCGTAAGCTAGCTGGATAGCTTCCTCACATGAAAGAATTTAAAGTCCCTTTCGGGATTCGAACCCACAGCGGTGAGGGTCAAGTGGTTTGAAGTCAACGACTACTGCGTTAGTAACGCAGTAGAAATATAGTAATAAATACAGATAAATCGGTCATTAATCGCACATAACATGTCAATTATTACTAGAATTTTGAATGTTTATACTTTTCCTAAAATCTTAGTACATTTCTCTCAGGTTTGATTGTATCGAAATATTTTTGCACATCTGGAGGCATGCAGCTTAAAATGTAATCATAGTAATATATGCATTCACTTCTTACTGACAAATTTGACTTAGACTTTATAGAAAATAAATTTCTAATTACCTCCCTTTATTTACATGAAATGTTAAATCCGACAATATCTTTATATGTAATGCTTTTGAAACTTACAATATTGATAAATTTTAATTTGAGCATCATATTTATGATATAAAACCATAAAATATTGTATTAAAGGATCTTTAATGAAATAAGATATATCTGGTTTATTAGTGCCCTGTTTATTTCTGAGTTTGCAAAAAACACATAAATACAAAATTGGCGCTTTCAACCGATTTCACACAAACAAAACAATCTATACATGATTTATGTATTTAAAAATTGCTTGAAATATTAATATTTTTGTTGTTTTTGTGTGTGTGTGTCTTGACGATAGTAAATCGCTTTAATCAGTCTTTTATTGCATCTGTAGCAGTGTGTGGCAACAGATGGTACGATATCAATGTCAAAACCTGCTGTGCTGGTGTGCTAAATAATGGGGCAAGAAAATTATGTTGCGGGACCAAAGCTTATTCTGATAGTTTACAAACGTGTTGTGCTGGTGTGCTAAATAATGGGGCAAGAAAATTATGTTGCGGGACCAAAGCTTATTCTGATAATTTCCAAACGTGTTGTGCTGGTGTGCTAAATAATGGGGCAAGAAAATTATGTTGCGGGACCAAAGCTTATTCCGATAATTTCCAAACGTGTTGTGCTGGTGTGCTAAATAATGGGGCAAGAAAATTATGTTGCGGGACCAAAGCTTATTCTGATAGTTTACAAACGTGTTGTGCTGGTGTGCTAAATAATGGGGCAAGAAAATTATGTTGCGGGACCAAAGCTTATTCCGATAATTTCCAAACGTGTTGTGCTGGTGTGCTAAATAATGGGGGCAAGAAAATTATGTTGCGGGACCAAAGCTTATGCGATAATTTCCAAACGTGCTGTGCTGGTGTGCTAAATAATGGGGCAAGAAAATTATGTTGCGGGACCAAAGCTTATGCCGATAATTTCCAAACGTGTTGTGCTGGTGTGCTAAATAATGGGGCAAGAAAATTATGTTGTGGAACCAAAGCTTATTCCGATAATTTCCAAACGTGTTGTGCTGGTGTGCTAAATAATGGGGCAAAAAATTATGTTGCGGGACCAAAGCTTATTCCGATAATTTCCAAACGTGTTGTGCTGGTGTGCTAAATAATGGGGCAAGAAAATTATTGTTGCGGGACCAAAGCTTATGCCGATAATTTCCAAACGTGTTGTGCTGGTGTGCTAAATAATGGGGCAAGAAAATTATGTTGCGGGACCAAAGCTTATGCCGATAATTTCCAAACGTGTTGTGCTGGTGTGCTAAATAATGGGCAAGAAAAAATTATGTTGCGGGACCAAAGCTTATGCGATAATTTCCAAACGTGTTGTGCTGGTGTGCTAAATAATGGGGCAAGAAAAATTATGTTGCGGGACCAAAGCTTATGACGATATTTTCCAAACGTGTTGTGCTGGTGTGCTAAATAATGGGGCAAGAAAATCCTGTTGTGGAACCAAAGCTTATTCCGATAGTTTTCAAACGTGTTGTGCTGGCGTTCTTAATAGCGGCGCAAAAAAATCCTGTTGTGGAACCAAAACTTATGCTGATAATTCTCAGACCTGTTGTGCTGGCGTTCTTAATAGCGGCGCAAGAAAATCGTGTTGTGGAACCAAAGCTTATTCCGATAATTTTCAAACGTGTTGTGCCGGCGTTCTTAATAGCGGCGCAAGAAAATCCTGTTGTGGAACCAAAGCTTATTCCGATAGTTTTCAAACCTGTTGTGCTGGCGTTCTTAATAGCGGCGCAAGAAAATCTTGTTGTGGAACCAAAGCTTATTCCGATAATTTCCAAACCTGTTGTGCTGGCGTCCTTATAAACGGCGCAAGAAAATCATGTTTGTAGAACAAAATCTTATAACTATTCCTTTCAGCAGTGTTGCAGTGGTGTTTATGCTGAACTTGCATAGAATAAAGCATCCCGTGAATTTTTTTTTTTTTTTTTTTTTTTTTTTTGATAATTTGTAAAAACATTAAATGTACAGCCTATCGCATCTGTCAGTTTTTCAATACTCATCACATAATGTTTACCAGCTAACGTTACCCAATTGAAACAAATTTTCTTGAAATCCACTAAAATTATTTGAAGGTAAATTTACGCCCGTTGAGAACATTCTAAAGAAGCTTTGTCAAGTAGGATGAAACATGAAATATCACGTGAACACAAATGCGAACCATCACAGTGACCTCCATCCCTGAATGCCAAAAGAAAGGTAAAATTGTGGCGACTGTATAATAAGGGGTTTAATGTGTATTTTAAATTATTAGAAGCGCAACGTACGCCTCAGCTTGCATGCTTTCAATCTGTATAAAGCATGTTGTCAAATGTTTTGTAGTTCTTGTAAAAAAACATTATTTTCGAAGCGGTTAGTGTATGAACACATATGGCGAACGTACACATTTTTCTGGCCAAACTTGTACCATCCACATTTTAAGGATACATTTGTATATTGCTCACTTCAGGATGATGGACAGTGTTTATAATACGTCACCTCATAATAGGTTCTCATGTTTATCAGTTTATCAATGTTAATGACTACAATTTGACAGTTGTGAATTTTCATTAAACAATTGTGAAGATAAATACTTTTTAGGCTTTATGAATGGGGTCATGATTTGGCTACATAGCTGCGAGGAAAGACAGTGATGAATAATGTTTAGTGCCTGATTTGGCGTGTTACATGTAGAACCACCGCCGTTCCTCAAGACCGTTCACAGAGTGTTTCTGCGACTCATAGACAATAATTCACGCGAGACACAGTCTAGCCAGTCCGAGTTTTCAGTCACATATATTAGAAGTGACAGTAGAACGCAGAAAAAACATGGAGTGTCAAACTTTAAGTACTTTTGAAATTTACTTGATTATTATTACACGGATAAATACTTTTTAAGAGTCATTCAAAGAACATTTTTATTGAGAAAAACAGCTAATATTTTCTGCACTCGATCCACCCCTTAAACAAACTATGTCAACTTACGATTCCTTCCTTAATTTCTGGTCTGCACTGAATGGTAAATGCACATAATTTATGTCTCATTTTTCCCTCTGTTAAAAGAGCAAGCAAGAGTTTTAGTATAGGTTAAAGTTTAAGTGTACGTATTTACAACATTAAATTGGTCAGGCTTGGCGCAGCCGCGCGACCATTTGAATTTTGTAAAATAAATTATTTTTATAAACAGTCAATTTACTAGACTGGTTAAAGTTTGCAGATTTAAATATAAGAGATTAATACACGGCAGAGTTGGGCCGGAAGGTGATAATCGGCCCGCAAATTGAATAATGGCCCCGCAAAATGAATAATGGCAAAATGAATAATCGGCCCGCAAAATGAATAATGGCCCCGCAAAATGAATAATGGCTAAAGCCCTCGAGTCCATTATTCATTTTGCGGGCCGATCATCACCTTCCGGCTCTCTCCTGCCGTGTATTAACCTCTTATAATACACTTGGGAGATCTAATAGTAGAATTTTTTTTTTAAACAAACAAATACTTTAAAGTTCTTTAGTTGAAATTCTTGTCTACACTTCTACTGTTCTGTACAGGGATGTTTATTGTTTGTGTGTTCAAAGCAGTAGAATCTAGAAGCAAGTTTTATTTTCATTTTTTTCGGAATAAATTTGTCGTATTTCAATAGTAACAAAAATGTGTTTGTACGAAATACGCTTTTAAGCTCTCATAATAAAATAAAGCGATTCGTGCTGATAACCTACTTTCACTTTTACAGTTAACTATGTTCTGCGGGCTGATAACTAGTTTTATCCTGTCACTTGTATCAATTTCGGCCCGATAACAAGGTGCCGTATATTTTCACTGATCTACGGCACTTGATCGCGTGGTATGCATGTTTGCCGGACTACTTTTCAAGAAAAAATATAAAAACTGTCGTTAATCTTCTGTGTGTAGAATAACGAATTTTGGAAACGTTGATAAAACTTTGTTTGTTTATTGTATTTCACTCTTAAAAGTGAAATAAATGTAAAACTTAACTCGTTTGCGACATTAAAATAGCGTACTTGATTTGATTGTTTTGCACGTGCTGTTTGACGCTACATTGTGACGGCCCCGAGGTCTTCAGCCCGAGGGCATTATTCATTTCAGGGCCGATTATAACCTTCCGGCCCTTTAAACGATTTTAGAGCATGACAGCTGCTTCTCACTTCCAGAGTGAAACTATTTGTAATTAAAGCAGCAAAATTTAAACAAATAAGTAGATTCCATTTGACTTTTATACAAAATACTAAATAACTATCACTGAACTAAATTGCCAAATAGTTTTAAGAAACGTCAAAATGTTTGTTTATAGTACTTTAAATTAAAAGCTAGCTGTTAATTTTTCATGGCACCAGGCTTTTCAAATTTAACGTGTGGCGATACCACGAGACCTTAAGAATAAGGAACACGCTCATTTTTGCCCAATTCAAGTTTTTTCTTTTCAATATTTTTGCTGTTTCTCAACTGAATTTAACGGGAGAAGATGCAGAGCACCCGTATTTTGTATTAAAGTCAGTCACTTTTTTACATTTTGCTACTTTTATGAAAAATAATTTTACACATAGTTACGCTCTTTCTGTAATAAGCACCAAACATGCTCTAAAATCAAAGGGCTGCAAGCTCTGTGGTATTTTCTGATCTTTGCAATCTAAATCGTACTGTATATCTATATTTGTTTTCCTGTATAAGTTTATTTTTGGCGTCCTCGGCGCGGCGCCTCTTTTGGAATGAGAAAGGGCGACAGCAACTTCTCGAGCCTTTTAGTCGGACATAATAAAAGCCGATCATTCCGATCAGTATGGGGGTGCTTGATTCTCTGCGGTCTGGAGACCGCAGGGTATTGGTACGCGTTTAACTTTTGAGGAATGGAGGAGCACGTGACCTGTTTTCGGTACATGGAGGAGCATGTGATCTGTAAACCGTACATGATTGGTTAATTGACCTTTTCGGAAACCTGGATAAATACCGTTTGCCGGTACGTTACGGATAATCCTCTAGGGAATAAGACACCTAATTAAGAACAAAAAACTATTACGTGATATTTTTAATTTTCTATAATTATGTTACTGTTTAAGGTGGAAAAACTTGAATGATGTGTTAATTCGAAAAAAAACCAACAACAACAATAACATGTTTTATTTTATCTATATGAGATAAAAACAATAAACATGTACAATAATTGAGAAAAAAGGTACATTTTTTTGGTATTAATATGACACTATCAACTTTGAAACATTTTATTTAATTTGTTATTCGTGTTTAGTAAAGATGCCGAGGAATTATTCAAAGTTACAAATTAGATTTTATGAATTATTCAATTGATTGATAATTTAAAAAATGATAAAGAAAAATACAAATGTACATGTATATGTTTTAAGAATAAACAATATTATATATTAAAAGTTTAACCATAATTTACTGACTTTTACCAGTTAAGTTTTTACTTATATAATCGTCGGTCAATATGACAATTGAATTCTTAAAATAGTAGTAAACGTAAAAACTCAGTATTAAAATAGCACATAAAACACAAAAAAGAAAAGAAAACAATATTCATAAAATCTGTATTTTTTTATTACAATTATTGTATAATAAACAATTATGCTCAACATGATATCAACATGGTAATGTAACCAGTGTCATATTGTTAGTAAGCGTGACCAGATACCTTTAGAGGGGGTCTTCGCTAATAGCGATAACATAATAAGGGACAATTACACAAGTGTGGTGTTGATCATGCATTACACATATGGATTACAAATGATTGTATACATGTATATCCGTTGCTAAAAATCATTTATGTTCATTTTTTATGATAGCCACACTTTATCCTTGCATATCGTGGCTATTTCCTTAACAAAGACACTAAAAAAAAGAATTTAATAAAATGTTGACTCGACTGCGATTTGAACTCCAGACCTCTCACACATTACACGAGCGCGTTACCCCTGCACCACGGAGAAGTTATAAAAACAGAGTCTGAATAAAATCAAGTCATTCTAAATTTAGAATTTCCATTGCATTTCGGCTGGGATATACGATAACGTATCGTATGTCCCAGATTTCGGGTTAGGGTAATTTCGAGGTATTTTGTTCAGAGTAAACCTGTTGTTTAAAATTGAAGTAAATAATTTAGCAAAAATCTTCTCGCCCAAACAGTCCAACATGTAGAAACTATATATTCAACTACTCGGCAGTCAGATTTATTTGTGTAGTATTCGCTAAAAATAGCATTTTCATTGATTAGAATCATATTCATCCGCGTAATTTGTGAGTGTGCATTTATTGGCAATTCTATAAGCCAACGCTACTTTTAAAGTTTGAATGTGTAGTAATTTGTTGGACACTTGTAACAAAAAATTGTTCTTTCTTTTAAATTGCTGGTTTTTAAGCAGTTTTGAGTGAGAACTACTTTGCGTTGTTAGAACTGTTAGGAAATTTTGTGTTAGACCGTGGATGTTAGCTATGTATTTATCTGATCTTGCGATCAGAAAATACAAAAACACTATCTAAATGTTATAATATTTATTTTTGCCATTTCTAAAAATGATAACAAAATTGTTTCGTGCTTTCCAGTGTTTTATAGTAATATATCAGATGATTATATTCTGATAAACCACTAGTGAAATTTATAAAATATGATTTTCACTGTAGCCGGACTATATCCGAATGTGGATGAAAAGAAAATCATAACTAAATGGAATAATTAACAGGCAGAAATAAATGCCGTCATACGTAAATTGTGATTCTTTAGGAAAAGAAAGTCGATGTTACCATACATCATGTTAAAAAATGTATAAAAATTAGAGAAAAACAGAACTATATTTCAAAATTGATGATGTGACGTCATGATGTGATGACGTCACAAAGGAGAATGCGCGACGTTACGCGGCAAAATCAGTGAAAAATACTTAAAATCACTTAAAAAGCATGAAATTAAAAGAAAATTTATTTGTTTTACATATAAGATTGAAATATATTTCATTCGTGAACACCAGCTATTATATTTTCACTCGTGGCTTCGCCACTCGTGAAAATATTGCATCTGGTGTTCACTCAGTGAAATTATATTTTAATCTTACATTCAAAACAAACAAATATCCTCTATATAATTGTTTCTGGCGTATAATTTGCCCTTTAAGTTGAATGTTTGTTAAAAGGTTAATGTAAGCAACCGACGAGGAGTAACTTCACCAATTTCTCTCAAGATTATACATTCTCTCATGTATTTTTGTCGAAAAGTTTGTTTACATAATTTTTGTAGACATGAATTCTTTTTATAACATATTTCTTATGAATAATGTAAGAAAGGGATATTAGGCATAAGAAATAAGACTTTGAAGGCAAGGACGACAATTTCTCTAAATAACAGTTCGCTAAAATATCTTTTTTAACTTTTTTTCTGCTTTGTATATACATAACTTATGATAAATACAAATCGTTAAAAAATACAATAACATTGATTGAACTCAAGACTTTAATTCAACACAAATTTTTTATCAAAATATCTTTATGCTAAATAATAGACTAACTTTGTTCAATATGCCATTATTTTGTATTGTTAACGCATCCTAACTGCTGATTAAATATGTTAAAGCTGCTTGCCTCCAAACTAGTTCAAGAAAATCAACCTTGAGAAAAATGTACTTAGATTTTAAGAAAGTAAAAATAATAACAACTCAAGAAATAACTGTTTAACTACAAGCATTGCATATCTTTCTAAAGTTCGAGGAAAATGTATTGTCACATGCATGTATGCACATTTCATCAGTAAATGACGGTCTTAAAACACATTTCCGACATACTGCTCTTAGGTTTGATGAAACTGTGTTCGCACACGCATGTATACACAGGGTGTCCGTTATTGGTGGAGTCTGAACACATCGGTTGCATATATGCCGATATTGACTAGTAAACGTGTTGCCACAAGCTTTTATACACATTCTGTCAGTCAAAGATACGCTTGTTACACAGTTATCACATATCTGCTTGAGGTAGCTTGAAAAGGTATTGCCGCACGCGTTAGTGCACATGTCGTAGCCAATGGGTGGGTTGGCAGAGCATTCGCGACACGTCTGTCGCAAGTTAGTTGAAACTGTGTTTCCACATGCGTGAATACATGTCGTGGAGGAATGCGCCGCACCATGCACACTTATGATAGCAATGTTAATGAAAAACCAAACAACGAAACTTTCCATGCCCAGCTTCATCTGCAAAAAAAACTAAAATTTATTACATGTATAGGTATATTAGGTGAGTCACGTGACTGATTTTAATGTGTTGTCTTTAGTTTTGTTTTCACGCGCGTTTTAGAGCGTGTGACACTATTACATATCGATTTTTCGTGCGCGTAAAATATGAGCCGCGTCATCACAAAACCAACATAATAGGTTTGCGACCAGCATGGATCCAGACCAGCCTGCGCATCCGCGCAGTCTGATCAGGATCCATGCTGTTCGCTTACAAACCCTATTACAAGTAGAGAAACTGATAGCGAACAGCATGGATCCTGATCAGACTGCGCGGATGCGCAGGCTGGTCTGGATCCATGCTGGTCGCAAACGCACTATGTTGGTTTTGTCGTGACGCGGCTCATATGTTGATTGTTGTTGATTTGTTAATACGCTCGCAACACAAATAGACAATTTTTGAATTTCAGCATTCTTTCTGCCTTGCAAAGATACGAAGTGGTTCGAAGAGGGGAAATAACCTTAGTCAGACATCAAACATAAGAAATGTGCACATAAGAAATAAAGATTCACTTAAAATGATAGAGGAAACAACGATATATAGAGGATATTTGTTTAGTTCAGTGTAAGATCGGAATACATTTCACCGAGTGAGCACCAAAAGGTATATTTCACGAGTGGCGCAGCCACGAGTGAAATATGAACTTTTGGTGTTCACAAGGTGAAATATATTTCCATCCTACAATAAACTAAACAAATTTTCTTTTTATTACATGCAAAGAAACGTTTTAAAAAGACATTAAACCTAAAACTGAATGAAAAGAGCGCCAAATAATAATAAAACGTGACGTCATTTACGACGTCACGTCATTAAGTTGGTACCCAGGACAGTGCCAAACTCCTCACAGTGATTACCTCCCTTGGCAGAATTGTAATCACTGCCTTCAAAGACGTCACATGATGATGAAAGTCACATGACGTAACGTCGAAATTCAAATGTAAATATCGACCGTTACAAAGAAAATCTAACGTTATTTTTCTCTTTCTGTTTTATTTTTAACTTTCAGTGCCTACGTTCGATATAGTTTATCAAAAAATTATCGAAAGTATACAAAATAACGAAAAATAAATTCAAAAGCTAAAAAATATAAAATATCAAAATATCGTCTCGGTAGAAAATAATCTCATAATTTTTAAAATTATTTCTAAATATTCATATTATTTATTCATAAACATTGTTAAATAAATGAGAGAAAACTTATCTGATAGATAAAGCTGTAGATAAAACAATTTTTGAAAAAATATAGTATATCAGAAATTCTGATATATCGGGACCTTGGTGGCAGAGATCTACGCCGAAGAATTAAGGGGAGATCACTGTGTGGAGATTGGGACAGTGCAAGCTGGCATTTTAGTGAAACAACGTAAGGGGCTTAAATTCAAAACAGTGAAATTATCAAAGTGGTAATTTCACTGTTTGAAACAGTGAAATTACCAGTTTTATATCACTGATATATTTCTATAAACCACCGAAAAGCATGTAATAAATTAATTTCAATTTAACTTTAGTGTTAAAAAAATACTTTGCCTCTTAAACAGCAAATACGTTTCGGCACTGTATACTACATTGAGACGATAAGGAGTCTATTTATAATGAATTATACCGGATGTATTTTTTTCAACAATTAGCAGAATTCGCTCCCATTTTCAAAAAAAAAATTATAATAATAAGACGCAAACAAAAACAAAACTTCATCGAATGAAAACAGTTCCATGCCAATAAATTTTTAAGAATTTATTTCAAAAGGTCAAGAGATGAATTATGTTAATGGATTAAATTTGGAATGACGTACATATATCCACTAAACATCCGCATTTTTGACGGTTGTCGTTAGTTTTGTTCAGGGACTAATATAATACATTGTAAACGTTCATTTTAAGTATTGCATATTCAAAATTTGTCCTAATTTATTTTACGAAACAATCACTAAGGTCGAGTGCATTTTAAACAAATACGGACTTGATATTGAATTGTTTGTTTATAATAAATGTTTGTCAAAATATTTTAGATAAGTAAGCTTTCTTTTGATTCTTCCTTTGGATTTTAGGTTTCTTTTGTGATTTCCAAAGGTGTTGCAAATTTGTTGATTCGGGTATTTCGTATCAACGAAAGGTTGTCATTTATAAACTTTCAATTAAAATTTTGATTGGAATAAACTTCAAATACTCAAATGTTTTTCTTCTTTTTATGTTTATGTGACCAAGCTATTTATAATTTCTTGTTTTTCCTTCTTTTTTCATTCAGATTTTAAAATATATCCCAGGCTAAATAAGCTTATATTTTAATCGAGATTTTTCCTTCGCTGTTTTTGGCTACTGCCAAACTCTTTACACTAAAGTTGAATTTGCATAAAATATCGTTAATAATAGCTAACGTAATGTAAGAAAAAGTTACACTGTTTAGTTTTTCGCCATTGGCTGGATGTCTTTTCGTAATATCATATAAAACATTTATTATCAAATTTAAAAAATCATTAATAAAAAAGGGGATTGTACAAAACTGTTTCGTGTCTGGTAACAAAATTACCATACAAATACCGTGAAATGGAGCCTTACTAAAATTGCCTGTCATATTCAACACACAACATTATATTCAGGTAACGTCCTATAGTATAAGTTCCGCCCATTCTTTGTAAGTCTTTAAAGCTGCACGCCTCCAGATGAGCCAAAATATTTCAAGAAAACCAATATCGAGAAAAATGTACTAAAAGTTTTAAAAAGGTAAAAACATTCAAGATTCAAGTGATATTTTACATGTTATATGCAGTTAAAAACTGCTTTTGCAGTATTGTATCACCATATTTCTACTGCATTACTAACGCAGTAAGGGCTGTTTTTGCATAATTATGTTGACCACTTTTTGGTAATTTTCTTGGATTCTAAGTGCCAATTGCAATATGGTAATTGCTTTATTTGTTCATCTCACAATATTTTACTTTTTAATAAATTTCCAAAATTTTCATGAAAATTAACATGAATCTGAAGGCGTGCTGCTTTAAAACATTAAAACATTAATAATAAATCATGTTAACTTTGCCAAACTAGCTAATTACATCAAAAGGCAATGGCCCTTACACAATGAAAATTTCATATGTATAACACCAAAAGTTCGAAACGATTTAAATAGTGTTTATATAAATTATTGCACGGTTTAGAAATTTTTCTTTGTTCTTACTAACCCATTATACACTTTCAATGAGCATTTGAAAACTGTATTGATATATAGCAGTTGATTTTTTTTCACACCTTGTATATATCAGTATAGTTTTTTCACTGAGGCTCCAATGGGACAACGGTAACGAACCCATTCCCAAGTAGCAAAAAAAGTAAGAAAGAAAAGTAATGAAATGAATTCATTCTTGTAGATGTTTTCCGTTAAAAATAGTCAAGAATGCGCAGATTTCAACACTTTTCTTTATTCTCATTCATAGAATAATATATCAATGTGATACAACAATGCGATTTCTCTAAAATTAATGAAAATAAACAAACTAAATACTGATTACAACGTATTTAAAATAAAAATACAATAATTGTTCTAAAATAATAATGTTAATACAAATCATAAATATACGATATTACTTTACAATTATATAGACTTAAATCTATGCAAATAATAATGTTATTTTATATTTCCCGCAAATAGATTAATTCCGTTTATAATTTAATTCACGGCAAATATTGTAAAGTTCATCATCAATTTAAAAAATATTGAATTTACTATTGAGATTCATACATAATAAATAACTAGCTTACCGATTATGATCTACTTTCCATTGGGAAACATCAATAAACAAAATACATCAACAATTTTAAGCACTTCCGCCCAAGGCAAAAACAAATCAAAGTAACGGTTAATGACGTCACCGTAAAACAATTTAATGACGTCTTTTTACGGGAAACGAAATAAGACGTTACGTTGGCGGAAATAGTGAAGCTATGTTAAATTGAAAGAGTCAAACAATGTCTTTAATAGTAAATACTATCGGAAAAATCAAACTATGAAAATTATGTGATTATAATAAATAAATTTACAATTAAGAACCATAATTCTTACAATTCTCATATAATTATGCAACTGCTGAAATCAAAAGGTACATCTGCTGAATGAATTATTTCCAGTGAAAAAAACCCTTAAATCTTGAATCAAATAACTTTCTCCATAAACTACCAGTTTACAATACGTCTCTATCATTAAGTTTTCAATATTATATATAGTTGTAAAGTAGCTTACGACATCATTGGCTGGTATAGGTTCATATTAGGCACAAGAGAGAGAAATGCACGTTTTTTTTTTTTTTTTTTTTTTTGTTTTTTTTTTCTGATTTCTATTACAAAAAATGAAAATGCAATAAAACAGTTAGAGCATATGAAACACGTTAGTTATGGGGTATAACACTGGCTGGGGCGACATCTCGGGATGTTTCTGCATAAAAATTGTCTCGGCCTTACGGCCTCGCCATATCTTAGCAGAAACATTCATTGATGTCGTCCCGGCCGGTGTCATATCCTCGTAACCAACTCGTATCTTATACTATAAATTTT